>NW_028258633.1:90000-98567 GCF_982586985.1 Callionymus lyra
CATTGATTTTTTGTTCCTTTTTTTACCTCTTCAAAACTCAATTTTTTTTTTTTTTTTTTTTTACCTCTTCAAAACTCCAACATTTATTTTTTGTTCCTTTTTTTACCTCTTCAAAACTCAAATTTTTTTTTTTTTTTTTTTTACCTCTTCAAAACTCCATTGATTTTTTGTTCCTTTTTTTACCTCTTCAAAACTCCAAATTTTTTTTTTTTTTTTACCTCTTCAAAACTCCAACTTTTTTTTTTTTTTTTACCTCTTCAAAACTCCAACTTTTTTTTTTTTTACCTCTTCAAAACTCCAACTTTTTTTTTTTTTTTTTTTACCTCTTCAAAACTCCAACATTGATTTTTTGTTCCTTTTTTTACCTCTTCAAAACTCCACAATTTTTTTTTTTTTTTTTTTTTACCTCTTCAAAACTCCAACATTTTTTTTGTTTTTACCTCTTCAAAACTCCAACATTGATTTTTTGTTCCTTTTTTTACCTCTTCAAAACTCCATTTTTTTTTTATTTTTTTTTTACCTCTTCAAAACTCCAACATTGATCTTTTGTTCCTTTTTTTACCTCTTCAAAACTCAAATTTTTTTTTTTTTTTTTTTTTACCTCTTCAAAACTCAATTTTTTTTTTTTTTTTTTTTTACCTCTTCAAAACTCCAACATTTATTTTTTGTTCCTTTTTTTACCTCTTCAAAACTCAATTTTTTTTTTTTTTTTTTTTTACCTCTTCAAAACTCAATTTTTTTTTTTTTTTTTTTTACCTCTTCAAAACTCCAACATTTATTTTTTGTTCCTTTTTTTACCTCTTCAAAACTCAAATTTTTTTTTTTTTTTTTTTTACCTCTTCAAAACTCCATTGATTTTTTGTTCCTTTTTTTACCTCTTCAAAACTCCAAATTTTTTTTTTTTTTTACCTCTTCAAAACTCCAACTTTTTTTTTTTTTTTTACCTCTTCAAAACTCTACAATTTTTTTTTTTTTTTTTTTTACCTCTTCAAAACTCCAACTTTTTTTTTTTTTACCTCTTCAAAACTCCAACTTTTTTTTTTTTTTTTACCTCTTCAAAACTCTACAATTTTTTTTTTTTTTTTTTTTTACCTCTTCAAAACTCCAACTTTTTTTTTTTTTACCTCTTCAAAACTCCAACTTTTTTTTTTTTTTTTTTTACCTCTTCAAAACTCCAACATTGATTTTTTGTTCCTTTTTTTACCTCTTCAAAACTCCACAATTTTTTTTTTTTTTTTTTTTACCTCTTCAAAACTCCAACATTTTTTTTGTTTTTACCTCTTCAAAACTCCAACATTGATTTTTTGTTCCTTTTTTTACCTCTTCAAAACTCCACAGTTTTTTTTTTTTTTTTTACCTCTTCAAAACTCCAACTTTTTATTTTTTTTTACCTCTTCAAAACTCTACAATTTTTTTTTTTTTTTTTTTTACCTCTTCAAAACTCTAACTTTTTTTTTTTTTTACCTCTTCAAAACTCCAACATTGTTTTTTTGTTCCTTTTTTTACCTCTTCAAAACTCCAAATTTTTTTTTTTTTTTTTTTTACCTCTTCAAAACTCAATTTTTTTTTTTTTTTTTACCTCTTCAAAACTACAACTTTTTTTTTTTTTTTACCTCTTCAAAACTCCAACTTTTTTTTTTTTTTTTTTACCTCTTCAAAACTCCACAATTTTTTTTTTTTTTTTTTTTTACCTCTTCAAAACTCCACAATTTTTTTTTTTTTTTTTTACCTCTTCAAAACTCCAACTTTTTTTTTTTTTTACCTCTTCAAAACTCCAACATTGATTTTTTGTTCCTTTTTTTACCTCTTCAAAACTCCAATTTTTTTTTTTTTTTTTTTACCTCTTCAAAACTCCAACATTGATTTTTTGTTCCTTTTTTTACCTCTTCAAAACTCCACAATTTTTTTTTTTTTTTTTTTTACCTCTTCAAAACTCCAACATTTTTTTTGTTTTTACCTCTTCAAAACTCCAACATTGATTTTTTGTTCCTTTTTTTACCTCTTCAAAACTCCACAGTTTTTTTTTTTTTTTTTACCTCTTCAAAACTCAATTTTTTTTTTTTTTTTTACCTCTTCAAAACTACAACTTTTTTTTTTTTTTACCTCTTCAAAACTACAACTTTTTTTTTTTTTTACCTCTTCAAAACTCCAACTTTTTTTTTTTTTTTTTTACCTCTTCAAAACTCCAATTTTTTTTTTTTTTTTTTTACCTCTTCAAAACTCCAACATTGATTTTTTGTTCCTTTTTTTACCTCTTCAAAACTCCACAATTTTTTTTTTTTTTTTTTTTACCTCTTCAAAACTCCAACATTTTTTTTGTTTTTACCTCTTCAAAACTCCAACATTGATTTTTTGTTCCTTTTTTTACCTCTTCAAAACTCCACAGTTTTTTTTTTTTTTTTTACCTCTTCAAAACTCAATTTTTTTTTTTTTTTACCTCTTCAAAACTACAACTTTTTTTTTTTTTTACCTCTTCAAAACTACAACTTTTTTTTTTTTTTACCTCTTCAAAACTCCAACTTTTTTTTTTTTTTTTTTACCTCTTCAAAACTCCACAATTTTTTTTTTTTTTTTTTTTACCTCTTCAAAACTCCACAATTTTTTTTTTTTTTTTTTACCTCTTCAAAACTCCAACTTTTTTTTTTTTTTACCTCTTCAAAACTCCAACATTGATTTTTTGTTCCTTTTTTTACCTCTTCAAAACTCCAATTTTTTTTTTTTTTTTTTACCTCTTCAAAACTCCAACATTGATTTTTTGTTCCTTTTTTTACCTCTTCAAAACTCCACAATTTTTTTTTTTTTTTTTTTTACCTCTTCAAAACTCCAACATTTTTTTTGTTTTTACCTCTTCAAAACTCCAACATTGATTTTTTGTTCCTTTTTTTACCTCTTCAAAACTCCACAGTTTTTTTTTTTTTTTTTACCTCTTCAAAACTCAATTTTTTTTTTTTTTTTTACCTCTTCAAAACTACAACTTTTTTTTTTTTTTACCTCTTCAAAACTCCAACTTTTTTTTTTTTTTTTTTACCTCTTCAAAACTCCACAATTTTTTTTTTTTTTTTTTTTACCTCTTCAAAACTCCACAATTTTTTTTTTTTTTTTTTACCTCTTCAAAACTCCAACATTGATTTTTTGTTCCTTTTTTTACCTCTTCAAAACTCCAATTTTTTTTTTTTTTTTTTACCTCTTCAAAACTCAATTTTTTTTTTTTTTTTTACCTCTTCAAAACTCCAACTTTTTTTTTTTTTTTTTACCTCTTCAAAACTCTACAATTTTTTTTTTTTTTTTTTTACCTCTTCAAAACTCCAACTTTTTTTTTTTTTACCTCTTCAAAACTCCAACTTTTTTTTTTTTTTTTTTTACCTCTTCAAAACTCCAACATTGATTTTTTGTTCCTTTTTTTACCTCTTCAAAACTCCACAATTTTTTTTTTTTTTTTTTTTACCTCTTCAAAACTCCAACATTTTTTTTGTTTTTACCTCTTCAAAACTCCAACATTGATTTTTTGTTCCTTTTTTTACCTCTTCAAAACTCCACAGTTTTTTTGTTCCTTTTTTTACCTCTTCAAAACTCAAATTTTTTTTTTTTTTTTTTTTACCTCTTCAAAACTCCATTGATTTTTTGTTCCTTTTTTTACCTCTTCAAAACTCCAAATTTTTTTTTTTTTTTACCTCTTCAAAACTCCAACTTTTTTTTTTTTTTTTACCTCTTCAAAACTCTACAATTTTTTTTTTTTTTTTTTTTACCTCTTCAAAACTCCAACTTTTTTTTTTTTTACCTCTTCAAAACTCCAACTTTTTTTTTTTTTTTTACCTCTTCAAAACTCTACAATTTTTTTTTTTTTTTTTTTTTACCTCTTCAAAACTCCAACTTTTTTTTTTTTTACCTCTTCAAAACTCCAACTTTTTTTTTTTTTTTTTTACCTCTTCAAAACTCCAACATTGATTTTTTGTTCCTTTTTTTACCTCTTCAAAACTCCACAATTTTTTTTTTTTTTTTTTTTTACCTCTTCAAAACTCCAACATTTTTTTTGTTTTTACCTCTTCAAAACTCCAACATTGATTTTTTGTTCCTTTTTTTACCTCTTCAAAACTCCACAGTTTTTTTTTTTTTTTTTACCTCTTCAAAACTCCAACTTTTTATTTTTTTTTACCTCTTCAAAACTCTACAATTTTTTTTTTTTTTTTTTTTACCTCTTCAAAACTCCAACTTTTTTTTTTTTTTACCTCTTCAAAACTCCAACATTGTTTTTTTGTTCCTTTTTTTACCTCTTCAAAACTCCAATTTTTTTTTTTTTTTTTTTTACCTCTTCAAAACTCAATTTTTTTTTTTTTTTTTACCTCTTCAAAACTACAACTTTTTTTTTTTTTTACCTCTTCAAAACTCCAACTTTTTTTTTTTTTTTTTTACCTCTTCAAAACTCCACAATTTTTTTTTTTTTTTTTTTTTACCTCTTCAAAACTCCACAATTTTTTTTTTTTTTTTTTACCTCTTCAAAACTCCAACTTTTTTTTTTTTTTACCTCTTCAAAACTCCAACATTGATTTTTTGTTCCTTTTTTTACCTCTTCAAAACTCCAATTTTTTTTTTTTTTTTTTTACCTCTTCAAAACTCCAACATTGATTTTTTGTTCCTTTTTTTACCTCTTCAAAACTCCACAATTTTTTTTTTTTTTTTTTTTTACCTCTTCAAAACTCCAACATTTTTTTTGTTTTTACCTCTTCAAAACTCCAACATTGATTTTTTGTTCCTTTTTTTACCTCTTCAAAACTCCACAGTTTTTTTTTTTTTTTTACCTCTTCAAAACTCAATTTTTTTTTTTTTTTTTACCTCTTCAAAACTACAACTTTTTTTTTTTTTTACCTCTTCAAAACTCCAACTTTTTTTTTTTTTTTTTTACCTCTTCAAAACTCCACAATTTTTTTATTTTTATTTTTTTACCTCTTCAAAACTCCACAATTTTTTTTTTTTTTTTTTACCTCTTCAAAACTCCAACATTGATTTTTTGTTCCTTTTTTTACCTCTTCAAAACTCCAATTTTTTTTTTTTTTTTTTTACCTCTTCAAAACTCAATTTTTTTTTTTTTTTTTACCTCTTCAAAACTCCAACTTTTTTTTTTTTTTTTTACCTCTTCAAAACTCTACAATTTTTTTTTTTTTTTTTTTTACCTCTTCAAAACTCCAACTTTTTTTTTTTTTACCTCTTCAAAACTCCAACTTTTTTTTTTTTTTTTTTTACCTCTTCAAAACTCCAACATTGATTTTTTGTTCCTTTTTTTACCTCTTCAAAACTCCACAATTTTTTTTTTTTTTTTTTTTTACCTCTTCAAAACTCCAACATTTTTTTTTGTTTTTACCTCTTCAAAACTCCAACATTGATTTTTTGTTCCTTTTTTTACCTCTTCAAAACTCCACAGTTTTTTTTTTTTTTTTTTACCTCTTCAAAACTCCAACTTTTTATTTTTTTTTACCTCTTCAAAACTCTACAATTTTTTTTTTTTTTTTTTTTACCTCTTCAAAACTCCAACTTTTTTTTTTTTTACCTCTTCAAAACTCCAACATTGATTTTTTGTTCCTTTTTTTACCTCTTCAAAACTCCACAGTTTTTTTGTTTTTTTTTTTACCTCTTCAAAACTCCAACTTTTTATTTTTTTTTACCTCTTCAAAACTCTACAATTTTTTTTTTTTTTTTTTTTACCTCTTCAAAACTCCAACTTTTTTTTTTTTTTTTTTACCTCTTCAAAACTCCAACATTGATTTTTTGTTCCTTTTTTTACCTCTTCAAAACTCCACAATTTTTTTTTTTTTTTTTTTTTACCTCTTCAAAACTCCAACATTTTTTTTTTTTTACCTCTTCAAAACTCCAACATTGATTTTTTGTCCCTTTTTTTACCTCTTCAAAACTCCACAATTTTTTTTTATTTTTTTTTTACCTCTTCAAAACTCCAACTTTTTATTTTTTTTTACCTCTTCAAAACTCTACAATTTTTTTTTTTTTTTTTTTTTACCTCTTCAAAACTCCAACTTTTTTTTTTTTTTACCTCTTCAAAACTCCAACATTGATTTTTTGTTCCTTTTTTTACCTCTTCAAAACTCCAAATTTTTTTTTTTTTTTTTTTTACCTCTTCAAAACTCAATTTTTTTTTTTTTTTTTTACCTCTTCAAAACTACAACTTTTTTTTTTTTTTACCTCTTCAAAACTCCAACTTTTTTTTTTTTTTTTTTTACCTCTTCAAAACTCCAACTTTTTTTTTTTTTTACCTCTTCAAAACTCCAACATTGATTTTTTGTTCCTTTTTTTACCTCTTCAAAACTCAATTTTTTTTTTTTTTTTTTTTACCTCTTCAAAACTCCAACATTTATTTTTTGTTCCTTTTTTTACCTCTTCAAAACTCAAATTTTTTTTTTTTTTTTTTTTACCTCTTCAAAACTCCATTGATTTTTTGTTCCTTTTTTTACCTCTTCAAAACTCCAAATTTTTTTTTTTTTTTTACCTCTTCAAAACTCCAACTTTTTTTTTTTTTTTTACCTCTTCAAAACTCCAACTTTTTTTTTTTTTACCTCTTCAAAACTCCAACTTTTTTTTTTTTTTTTTTTACCTCTTCAAAACTCCAACATTGATTTTTTGTTCCTTTTTTTACCTCTTCAAAACTCCACAATTTTTTTTTTTTTTTTTTTTTACCTCTTCAAAACTCCAACATTTTTTTTGTTTTTACCTCTTCAAAACTCCAACATTGATTTTTTGTTCCTTTTTTTACCTCTTCAAAACTCCATTTTTTTTTTTTTTTTTTTTTACCTCTTCAAAACTCCAACATTGATCTTTTGTTCCTTTTTTTACCTCTTCAAAACTCAAATTTTTTTTTTTTTTTTTTTTTACCTCTTCAAAACTCAATTTTTTTTTTTTTTTTTTTTTACCTCTTCAAAACTCCAACATTTATTTTTTGTTCCTTTTTTTACCTCTTCAAAACTCAATTTTTTTTTTTTTTTTTTTTACCTCTTCAAAACTCAATTTTTTTTTTTTTTTTTTTTTACCTCTTCAAAACTCCAACATTTATTTTTTGTTCCTTTTTTTACCTCTTCAAAACTCAAATTTTTTTTTTTTTTTTTTTACCTCTTCAAAACTCCATTGATTTTTTGTTCCTTTTTTTACCTCTTCAAAACTCCAAATTTTTTTTTTTTTACCTCTTCAAAACTCCAACTTTTTTTTTTTTTTTTACCTCTTCAAAACTCTACAATTTTTTTTTTTTTTTTTTTTACCTCTTCAAAACTCCAACTTTTTTTTTTTTTACCTCTTCAAAACTCCAACTTTTTTTTTTTTTTTTACCTCTTCAAAACTCTACAATTTTTTTTTTTTTTTTTTTTTACCTCTTCAAAACTCCAACTTTTTTTTTTTTTACCTCTTCAAAACTCCAACTTTTTTTTTTTTTTTTTTTACCTCTTCAAAACTCCAACATTGATTTTTTGTTCCTTTTTTTACCTCTTCAAAACTCCACAATTTTTTTTTTTTTTTTTTTTTACCTCTTCAAAACTCCAACATTTTTTTTGTTTTTACCTCTTCAAAACTCCAACATTGATTTTTTGTTCCTTTTTTTACCTCTTCAAAACTCCACAGTTTTTTTTTTTTTTTTTACCTCTTCAAAACTCCAACTTTTTATTTTTTTTTACCTCTTCAAAACTCTACAATTTTTTTTTTTTTTTTTTTACCTCTTCAAAACTCTAACTTTTTTTTTTTTTTACCTCTTCAAAACTCCAACATTGTTTTTTTGTTCCTTTTTTTACCTCTTCAAAACTCCAAATTTTTTTTTTTTTTTTTTTTACCTCTTCAAAACTCAATTTTTTTTTTTTTTTTTACCTCTTCAAAACTACAACTTTTTTTTTTTTTTACCTCTTCAAAACTCCAACTTTTTTTTTTTTTTTTTTACCTCTTCAAAACTCCACAATTTTTTTTTTTTTTTTTTTTTTACCTCTTCAAAACTCCACAATTTTTTTTTTTTTTTTTTACCTCTTCAAAACTCCAACTTTTTTTTTTTTTTACCTCTTCAAAACTCCAACATTGATTTTTTGTTCCTTTTTTTACCTCTTCAAAACTCCAATTTTTTTTTTTTTTTTTTTACCTCTTCAAAACTCCAACATTGATTTTTTGTTCCTTTTTTTACCTCTTCAAAACTCCACAATTTTTTTTTTTTTTTTTTTTTACCTCTTCAAAACTCCAACATTTTTTTTGTTTTTACCTCTTCAAAACTCCAACATTGATTTTTTGTTCCTTTTTTTACCTCTTCAAAACTCCACAGTTTTTTTTTTTTTTTTTACCTCTTCAAAACTCAATTTTTTTTTTTTTTTTTACCTCTTCAAAACTACAACTTTTTTTTTTTTTTACCTCTTCAAAACTACAACTTTTTTTTTTTTTTACCTCTTCAAAACTCCAACTTTTTTTTTTTTTTTTTACCTCTTCAAAACTCCAATTTTTTTTTTTTTTTTTTTACCTCTTCAAAACTCCAACATTGATTTTTTGTTCCTTTTTTTACCTCTTCAAAACTCCACAATTTTTTTTTTTTTTTTTTTTACCTC
>NW_028258634.1:0-97952 GCF_982586985.1 Callionymus lyra
AATTGTGGAGTTTTGAAGAGGTAAAAAAAATATATAAAAAATTGTGGAGTTTTGAAGAGGTAAAAAAAAAAAAAAAAGTTGGAGTTTTGAAGAGGTAAAAAAAGGAACAAAAAATCAATGTTGGAGTTTTGAAGAGGTAAAAAAAAAAAAAAGTTGGAGTTTTGAAGAGGTAAAAAAAAAAAAAAAAAAAATTGTGGAGTTTTGAAGAGGTAAAAAAAATAAAATTTGGAGTATTGAAGAGGTAAAAAAAATTAATAAAAAAAATTGTGGAGTTTTCAAGAGGTAAAAAAAAAAAAAAAAAAGTTGGAGTTTTGAAGAGGTAAAAAAAAATATATAAAAAAAATTGTGGAGTTTTGAAGAGGTAAAAAAAAAAAAAATTTGGAGTATTGAAGAGGTAAAAAAAATAAATAAAAAAAATTGTGGAGTTTTGAAGAGGTAAAAAAAAAAAAAAAAAAAGTTGGAGTTTTGAAGAGGTAAAAAAAAAAAAAATTTGGAGTTTTGAAGAGGTAAAAAAAAATAAAATAAAATTTGGAGTTTTGAAGAGGTAAAAAAAGGAACAAAAAATCAATGTTGGAGTTTTGAAGAGGTAAACAAAAAAAAGTTGGAGTTTTGAAGAGGTAAAAAAAAAAAAAAAAAAGTTGGAGTTTTGAAGAGGTAAAAAAAGGAACAAAAAATCAATGTTGGAGTTTTGAAGAGGTAAAAAAAAAAAAAAAAAAGTTGGAGTTTTGAAGAGGTAAAATAAAAAAAAAGTTGGAGTTTTGAAGAGGTAAAAAAAAAAAAAATTTGGAGTTTTGAAGAGGTAAAAAAAAAAAAAAAAAAATTGTGGAGTTTTGAAGAGGTAAAAAAAAAAAAAAAGTTGGAGTTTTGAAGAGGTAAAAAAAAAAAAAAAAATTGAGTTTTGAAGAGGTAAAAAAAGGAACAAAAAATCAATGTTGGAGTTTTGAAGAGGTAAAAAAAAAAAAAAAAAAAGTTGGAGTTTTGAAGAGGTAAAAAAAAAAAAAGTTGGAGTTTTGAAGAGGTAAAAAAAAAAAAAAAAAAAAATTGTAGAGATTTGAAGAGGTAAAAAAAAAAATGTTGGAGTTTTGAAGAGGTAAAAAAAAAAATAAAAAAAAATTGAGTTTTGAAGAGGTAAAAAAAAAAAAAAGTTGGAGTTTTGAAGAGGTAAAAAAAAAAAAAATTTGGAGTTTTGAAGAGGTAAAAAAAAATAAAATAAAATTTGGAGTTTTGAAGAGGTAAAAAAAGGAACAAAAAATCAATGTTGGAGTTTTGAAGAGGTAAACAAAAAAAAGTTGGAGTTTTGAAGAGGTAAAAAAAAAAAAAAAAAAGTTGGAGTTTTGAAGAGGTAAAAAAAGGAACAAAAAATCAATGTTGGAGTTTTGAAGAGGTAAAAAAAAAAAAAAAAAAAAGTTGGAGTTTTGAAGAGGTAAAATAAAAAAAAAGTTGGAGTTTTGAAGAGGTAAAAAAAAAAAAAATTTGGAGTTTTGAAGAGGTAAAAAAAAAAAAAAAAAAAATTGTGGAGTTTTGAAGAGGTAAAAAAAAAAAAAAAGTTGGAGTTTTGAAGAGGTAAAAAAAAAAAAAAAAATTGAGTTTTGAAGAGGTAAAAAAAGGAACAAAAAATCAATGTTGGAGTTTTGAAGAGGTAAAAAAAAAAAAAAAAAAGTTGGAGTTTTGAAGAGGTAAAAAAAAAAAAGTTGGAGTTTTGAAGAGGTAAAAAAAAAAAAAAAAAAAATTGTAGAGTTTTGAAGAGGTAAAAAAAAAAAAAAATTTGGAGTTTTGAAGAGGTAAAAAAAAAAAAAGTTGGAGTTTTGAAGAGGTAAAAAAAAAAAAAAAATTGAGTTTTGAAGAGGTAAAAAAAAAAAAAAAAAAATATTTGGAGTTTTGAAGAGGTAAAAAAAGGAACAAAAAATCAATGTTGGAGTTTTGAAGAGGTAACAAAAAAAAAAAAAAAAAATTGAGTTTTGAAGAGGTAAAAAAAGGAACAAAAAATCAATGTTGGAGTTTTGAAGAGGTAAAAAAAAAAAAAAAGTTGGAGTTTTGAAGAGGTAAAAAAAGGAACAAAAAAAATTGTAGAGTTTTGAAGAGGTAAAAAAAAATAAAAAAGTTGGAGTTTTGAAGAGGTAAAAAAAAAAAAAAAAGTTGGAGTTTTGAAGAGGTAAAAAAAAAAAAAAAAAATTGGAGTTTTGAAGAGGTAAAAAAAAAAAAAAATTTGGAGTTTTGAAGAGGTAAAAAAAGGAACAAAAAATCAATGTTGGAGTTTTGAAGAGGTAAAAAAAAAAAAAAAAAAATTGAGTTTTGAAGAGGTAAAAAAAAAAAAGTTGGAGTTTTGAAGAGGTAAAAAAAGGAACAAAAAATCAATGTTGGAGTTTTGAAGAGGTAAAAAAAAAAAAAAAAAAGTTGGAGTTTTGAAGAGGTAAAATAAAAAAAAAGTTGGAGTTTTGAAGAGGTAAAAAAAAAAAAAAAAAAAATTGTAGAGTTTTGAAGAGGTAAAAAAAAAAAAAAAAGTTGGAGTTTTGAAGAGGTTAAAAAAAAAATAAAAAAATTTGGAGTTTTGAAGAGGTAAAAAAAGGAACAAAAAATCAATGTTGGAGTTTTGAAGAGGTAAAAAAAAAAAAAAAAAAATTGAGTTTTGAAGAGGTAAAAAAAAAAAAAAAAGTTGGAGTTTTGAAGAGGTTAAAAAAAAAATAAAAAAATTTGGAGTTTTGAAGAGGTAAAAAAAAAAAAAGTTGGAGTTTTGAAGAGGTAAAAAAAAAAAAAAAAATTTGGAGTTTTGAAGAGGTAAAAAAAAATAAAATAAAATTTGGAGTTTTGAAGAGGTAAAAAAAGGAACAAAAAATCAATGTTGGAGTTTTGAAGAGGTAAAAAAAAAAAAAAAAAAAAATTGAGTTTTGAAGAGGTAAAAAAAAAAAAGTTGGAGTTTTGAAGAGGTAAAAAAAGGAACAAAAAATCAATGTTGGAGTTTTGAAGAGGTAAAAAAAAAAAAAAAAAAAGTTGGAGTTTTGAAGAGGTAAAAAAAAAAAAAAAAAAAAAATTGTAGAGTTTTGAAGAGGTAAAAAAAAAAAAAAAAGTTGGAGTTTTGAAGAGGTTAAAAAAAAAAAAAAAAAAGAGTTTTGAAGAGGTAAAAAAAAAAAAAAGTTGGAGTTTTGAAGAGGTTAAAAAAAAATAAAAAAATTTGGAGTTTTGAAGAGGTAAAAAAAAAAAAAGTTGGAGTTTTGAAGAGGTAAAAAAAAAAAAAAAAAATTTGGAGTTTTGAAGAGGTAAAAAAAAATAAAATAAAATTTGGAGTTTTGAAGAGGTAAAAAAAGGAACAAAAAATCAATGTTGGAGTTTTGAAGAGGTAAAAAAAAAAAAAAAAAAAAATTGAGTTTTGAAGAGGTAAAAAAAAAAAAAAAAGTTGGAGTTTTGAAGAGGTAAAAAAAAAAAAAAAAGTTGGAGTTTTGAAGAGGTAAAAAAAAATTGGAGTTTTGAAGAGGTAAAAAAAAAAAAAATTTGGAGTTTTGAAGAGGTAAAAAAAAATAAAATAAAATTTGGAGTTTTGAAGAGGTAAAAAAAGGAACAAAAAATCAATGTTGGAGTTTTGAAGAGGTAAACAAAAAAAAGTTGGAGTTTTGAAGAGGTAAAAAAAAAAAAAAAAAAGTTGGAGTTTTGAAGAGGTAAAAAAAGGAACAAAAAATCAATGTTGGAGTTTTGAAGAGGTAAAAAAAAAAAAAAAAAAAGTTGGAGTTTTGAAGAGGTAAAATAAAAAAAAAGTTGGAGTTTTGAAGAGGTAAAAAAAAAAAAAATTTGGAGTTTTGAAGAGGTAAAAAAAAAAAAAAAAAAAATTGTGGAGTTTTGAAGAGGTAAAAAAAAAAAAAAAGTTGGAGTTTTGAAGAGGTAAAAAAAAAAAAAAAAATTGAGTTTTGAAGAGGTAAAAAAAGGAACAAAAAATCAATGTTGGAGTTTTGAAGAGGTAAAAAAAAAAAAAAAAAAAGTTGGAGTTTTGAAGAGGTAAAAAAAAAAAAAAGTTGGAGTTTTGAAGAGGTAAAAAAAAAAAAAAAAAAAAATTGTAGAGTTTTGAAGAGGTAAAAAAAAAAAAAAAATTTGGAGTTTTGAAGAGGTAAAAAAAAAAAAAGTTGGAGTTTTGAAGAGGTAAAAAAAAAAAAAAAAATTGAGTTTTGAAGAGGTAAAAAAAAAAAAAAAAAAATATTTGGAGTTTTGAAGAGGTAAAAAAAGGAACAAAAAATCAATGTTGGAGTTTTGAAGAGGTAACAAAAAAAAAAAAAAAAAAATTGAGTTTTGAAGAGGTAAAAAAAGGAACAAAAAATCAATGTTGGAGTTTTGAAGAGGTAAAAAAAAAAAAAAAGTTGGAGTTTTGAAGAGGTAAAAAAAGGAACAAAAAAAATTGTAGAGTTTTGAAGAGGTAAAAAAAAATAAAAAAGTTGGAGTTTTGAAGAGGTAAAAAAAAAAAAAAAAAGTTGGAGTTTTGAAGAGGTAAAAAAAAAAAAAAAAAATTGGAGTTTTGAAGAGGTAAAAAAAAAAAAAAAATTTGGAGTTTTGAAGAGGTAAAAAAAGGAACAAAAAATCAATGTTGGAGTTTTGAAGAGGTAAAAAAAAAAAAAAAAAAAATTGAGTTTTGAAGAGGTAAAAAAAAAAAAAGTTGGAGTTTTGAAGAGGTAAAAAAAGGAACAAAAAATCAATGTTGGAGTTTTGAAGAGGTAAAAAAAAAAAAAAAAAAGTTGGAGTTTTGAAGAGGTAAAATAAAAAAAAAGTTGGAGTTTTGAAGAGGTAAAAAAAAAAAAAAAAAAAATTGTAGAGTTTTGAAGAGGTAAAAAAAAAAAAAAAAGTTGGAGTTTTGAAGAGGTTAAAAAAAAAATAAAAAAATTTGGAGTTTTGAAGAGGTAAAAAAAGGAACAAAAAATCAATGTTGGAGTTTTGAAGAGGTAAAAAAAAAAAAAAAAAAAATTGAGTTTTGAAGAGGTAAAAAAAAAAAAAAAAGTTGGAGTTTTGAAGAGGTTAAAAAAAAAATAAAAAAATTTGGAGTTTTGAAGAGGTAAAAAAAAAAAAAGTTGGAGTTTTGAAGAGGTAAAAAAAAAAAAAAAAAATTTGGAGTTTTGAAGAGGTAAAAAAAAATAAAATAAAATTTGGAGTTTTGAAGAGGTAAAAAAAGGAACAAAAAATCAATGTTGGAGTTTTGAAGAGGTAAAAAAAAAAAAAAAAAAAAATTGAGTTTTGAAGAGGTAAAAAAAAAAAAGTTGGAGTTTTGAAGAGGTAAAAAAAGGAACAAAAAATCAATGTTGGAGTTTTGAAGAGGTAAAAAAAAAAAAAAAAAAAGTTGGAGTTTTGAAGAGGTAAAAAAAAAAAAAAAAAAAAAATTGTAGAGTTTTGAAGAGGTAAAAAAAAAAAAAAAAGTTGGAGTTTTGAAGAGGTTAAAAAAAAAAAAAAAAAAGAGTTTTGAAGAGGTAAAAAAAAAAAAAAGTTGGAGTTTTGAAGAGGTTAAAAAAAAATAAAAAAATTTGGAGTTTTGAAGAGGTAAAAAAAAAAAAAGTTGGAGTTTTGAAGAGGTAAAAAAAAAAAAAAAAAAATTTGGAGTTTTGAAGAGGTAAAAAAAAATAAAATAAAATTTGGAGTTTTGAAGAGGTAAAAAAAGGAACAAAAAATCAATGTTGGAGTTTTGAAGAGGTAAAAAAAAAAAAAAAAAAAAATTGAGTTTTGAAGAGGTAAAAAAAAAAAAAAAAGTTGGAGTTTTGAAGAGGTAAAAAAAAAAAAAAAAGTTGGAGTTTTGAAGAGGTAAAAAAAAATTGGAGTTTTGAAGAGGTAAAAAAAAAAAAAAAATTTGGAGTTTTGAAGAGGTAAAAAAAGGAACAAAAAATCAATGTTGGAGTTTTGAAGAGGTAAAAAAAAAAAAAAAAAAAATTGAGTTTTGAAGAGGTAAAAAAAAAAAAAGTTGGAGTTTTGAAGAGGTAAAAAAAGGAACAAAAAATCAATGTTGGAGTTTTGAAGAGGTAAAAAAAAAAAAAAAAAAGTTGGAGTTTTGAAGAGGTAAAATAAAAAAAAAGTTGGAGTTTTGAAGAGGTAAAAAAAAAAAAAAAAAAAAAATTGTAGAGTTTTGAAGAGGTAAAAAAAAAAAAAAAAGTTGGAGTTTTGAAGAGGTTAAAAAAAAAATAAAAAAATTTGGAGTTTTGAAGAGGTAAAAAAAAAAAAAGTTGGAGTTTTGAAGAGGTAAAAAAAAAAAAAAAATTTGGAGTTTTGAAGAGGTAAAAAAAAATAAAATAAAATTTGGAGTTTTGAAGAGGTAAAAAAAGGAACAAAAAATCAATGTTGGAGTTTTGAAGAGGTAAAAAAAAAATAAAAAAAAATTGAGTTTTGAAGAGGTAAAAAAAGGAACAAAAAATCAATGTTGGAGTTTTGAAGAGGTAAAAAAAAAAAAAAAAAAAGTTGGAGTTTTGAAGAGGTAAAAAAAAAAAAAAGTTGGAGTTTTGAAGAGGTAAAAAAAAAAAAAAAAAAAATTGTAGAGTTTTGAAGAGGTAAAAAAAAAAAAAAAAATTTGGAGTTTTGAAGAGGTAAAAAAAAAAAAAGTTGGAGTTTTGAAGAGGTAAAAAAAAAAAAAAAAATTGAGTTTTGAAGAGGTAAAAAAAAAAAAAAAAAAATATTTGGAGTTTTGAAGAGGTAAAAAAAGGAACAAAAAATCAATGTTGTAGTTTTGAAGAGGTAACAAAAAAAAAAAAAAAAAGTTGGAGTTTTGAAGAGGTAAAAAAAAAAAAAAAAAAAATTGTAGAGTTTTGAAGAGGTAAAAAAAAAAAAAAAAGTTGGAGTTTTGAAGAGGTTAAAAAAAAAAAAAAAAAAAGAGTTTTGAAGAGGTAAAAAAAAAAAAAAGTTGGAGTTTTGAAGAGGTAAAAAAAGGAACAAAAAATCAATGTTGGAGTTTTGAAGAGGTAAAAAAAAAAAAAAGTTGGAGTTTTGAAGAGGTAAAAAAAAAAAAAAAAAAAATTGTGGAGTTTTGAAGAGGTAAAAAAAATAAAATTTGGAGTATTGAAGAGGTAAAAAAAATTAATAAAAAAAATTGTGGAGTTTTCAAGAGGTAAAAAAAAAAAAAAAAAAAGTTGGAGTTTTGAAGAGGTAAAAAAAAATATATAAAAAAAATTGTGGAGTTTTGAAGAGGTAAAAAAAAAAAAAATTTGGAGTATTGAAGAGGTAAAAAAAAAAAATAAAACAAATTGTGGAGTTTTGAAGAGGTAAAAAAAATATATAAAAAATTGTGGAGTTTTGAAGAGGTAAAAAAAAAAAAAAAAGTTGGAGTTTTGAAGAGGTAAAAAAAGGAACAAAAAATCAATGTTGGAGTTTTGAAGAGGTAAAAAAAAAAAAAAGTTGGAGTTTTGAAGAGGTAAAAAAAAAAAAAAAAAAATTGTGGAGTTTTGAAGAGGTAAAAAAAAATAAAATTTGGAGTATTGAAGAGGTAAAAAAAATTAATAAAAAAAATTGTGGAGTTTTCAAGAGGTAAAAAAAAAAAAAAAAAAAGTTGGAGTTTTGAAGAGGTAAAAAAAAATATATAAAAAAAATTGTGGAGTTTTTAAGAGGTAAAAAAAAAAAATATTTGGAGTATTGAAGAGGTAAAAAAAATAAATAAAAAAAATTGTGGAGTTTTGAAGAGGTAAAAAAAAAAAAAAAAAAAAGTTGGAGTTTTGAAGAGGTAAAAAAAATATATAAAAAAAATTGTGGAGTTTTGAAGAGGTAAAAAAAAAAAAAAAGTTGGAGTTTTGAAGAGGTAAAAAAAAATAAAAAATTTAGGAGTTTTGAAGAGGTAAAAAAAGGAACAAAAAATCAATGTTGGAGTTTTGAAGAGGTAAAAAAAAAAAAAAAAAAAATTGTAGAGTTTTGAAGAGGTAAAAAAAAAAAAAAAAATTTGGAGTTTTGAAGAGGTAAAAAAAAAAAAAGTTGGAGTTTTGAAGAGGTAAAAAAAAAAAAAAAAATTGAGTTTTGAAGAGGTAAAAAAAAAAAAAAAAAAATATTTGGAGTTTTGAAGAGGTAAAAAAAGGAACAAAAAATCAATGTTGGAGTTTTGAAGAGGTAACAAAAAAAAAAAAAAAAAAATTGAGTTTTGAAGAGGTAAAAAAAGGAACAAAAAATCAATGTTGGAGTTTTGAAGAGGTAAAAAAAAAAAAAAAGTTGGAGTTTTGAAGAGGTAAAAAAAGGAACAAAAAAAATTGTAGAGTTTTGAAGAGGTAAAAAAAAATAAAAAAGTTGGAGTTTTGAAGAGGTAAAAAAAAAAAAAAAAGTTGGAGTTTTGAAGAGGTAAAAAAAAAAAAAAAAAATTGGAGTTTTGAAGAGGTAAAAAAAAAAAAAAAATTTGGAGTTTTGAAGAGGTAAAAAAAGGAACAAAAAATCAATGTTGGAGTTTTGAAGAGGTAAAAAAAAAAAAAAAAAAAATTGAGTTTTGAAGAGGTAAAAAAAAAAAAAGTTGGAGTTTTGAAGAGGTAAAAAAAGGAACAAAAAATCAATGTTGGAGTTTTGAAGAGGTAAAAAAAAAAAAAAAAAAGTTGGAGTTTTGAAGAGGTAAAAAAAAAAAAAGTTGGAGTTTTGAAGAGGTAAAAAAAAAAAAAAAAATTGAGTTTTGAAGAGGTAAAAAAAAATAAAATAAAATTTGGAGTTTTGAAGAGGTAAAAAAAGGAACAAAAAATCAATGTTGGAGTTTTGAAGAGGTAAAAAAAAAAAAAAAAAAAGTTGGAGTTTTGAAGAGGTAAAAAAAAAAAAAAAAAAATTGTAGAGTTTTGAAGAGGTAAAAAAAAAAAAAAAAGTTGGAGTTTTGAAGAGGTTAAAAAAAAAAAAAAAAAGAGTTTTGAAGAGGTAAAAAAAAAAAAAAGTTGGAGTTTTGAAGAGGTAAAAAAAAAAAAAAAAAAATTGTGGAGTTTTGAAGAGGTAAAAAAAAATAAAATTTGGAGTATTGAAGAGGTAAAAAAAATTAATAAAAAAAATTGTGGAGTTTTCAAGAGGTAAAAAAAAAAAAAGTTGGAGTTTTGAAGAGGTAAAAAAAAAAAAAAAAATTGAGTTTTGAAGAGGTAAAAAAAAAAAAAAAAAATATTTGGAGTTTTGAAGAGGTAAAAAAAGGAACAAAAAATCAATGTTGGAGTTTTGAAGAGGTAACAAAAAAAAAAAAAAAAAAATTGAGTTTTGAAGAGGTAAAAAAAGGAACAAAAAATCAATGTTGGAGTTTTGAAGAGGTAAAAAAAAAAAAAAAGTTGGAGTTTTGAAGAGGTAAAAAAAGGAACAAAAAAAATTGTAGAGTTTTGAAGAGGTAAAAAAAAATAAAAAAGTTGGAGTTTTGAAGAGGTAAAAAAAAAAAAAAAAGTTGGAGTTTTGAAGAGGTAAAAAAAAAAAAAAAAAATTGGAGTTTTGAAGAGGTAAAAAAAAAAAAAAAATTTGGAGTTTTGAAGAGGTAAAAAAAGGAACAAAAAATCAATGTTGGAGTTTTGAAGAGGTAAAAAAAAAAAAAAAAAAAATTGAGTTTTGAAGAGGTAAAAAAAAAAAAAGTTGGAGTTTTGAAGAGGTAAAAAAAGGAACAAAAAATCAATGTTGGAGTTTTGAAGAGGTAAAAAAAAAAAAAAAAAAAGTTGGAGTTTTGAAGAGGTAAAAAAAAAAAAAGTTGGAGTTTTGAAGAGGTAAAAAAAAAAAAAAAAATTGAGTTTTGAAGAGGTAAAAAAAAATAAAATAAAATTTGGAGTTTTGAAGAGGTAAAAAAAGGAACAAAAAATCAATGTTGGAGTTTTGAAGAGGTAAAAAAAAAAAAAAAAAAAGTTGGAGTTTTGAAGAGGTAAAAAAAAAAAAAAAAAAATTGTAGAGTTTTGAAGAGGTAAAAAAAAAAAAAAAAGTTGGAGTTTTGAAGAGGTTAAAAAAAAAAAAAAAAAAGAGTTTTGAAGAGGTAAAAAAAAAAAAAAGTTGGAGTTTTGAAGAGGTAAAAAAAGGAACAAAAAATCAATGTTGGAGTTTTGAAGAGGTAAAAAAAAAAAAAAGTTGGAGTTTTGAAGAGGTAAAAAAAAAAAAAAAAAAATTGTGGAGTTTTGAAGAGGTAAAAAAAAATAAAATTTGGAGTATTGAAGAGGTAAAAAAAATTAATAAAAAAAATTGTGGAGTTTTCAAGAGGTAAAAAAAAAAAAAAAAAAAGTTGGAGTTTTGAAGAGGTAAAAAAAAATATATAAAAAAAATTGTGGAGTTTTGAAGAGGTAAAAAAAAAAAAAATTTGGAGTATTGAAGAGGTAAAAAAAAAAAATAAAAAAAATTGTGGAGTTTTGAAGAGGTAAAAAAAATATATAAAAAATTGTGGAGTTTTGAAGAGGTAAAAAAAAAAAAAAAAGTTGGAGTTTTGAAGAGGTAAAAAAAGGAACAAAAAATCAATGTTGGAGTTTTGAAGAGGTAAAAAAAAAAAAAAGTTGGAGTTTTGAAGAGGTAAAAAAAAAAAAAAAAAAAATTGTGGAGTTTTGAAGAGGTAAAAAAAAATAAAATTTGGAGTATTGAAGAGGTAAAAAAAATTAATAAAAAAAATTGTGGAGTTTTCAAGAGGTAAAAAAAAAAAAAAAAAAAGTTGGAGTTTTGAAGAGGTAAAAAAAAATATATAAAAAAAATTGTGGAGTTTTGAAGAGGTAAAAAAAAAAAAAATTTGGAGTATTGAAGAGGTAAAAAAAATAAATAAAAAAAATTGTGGAGTTTTGAAGAGGTAAAAAAAAAAAAAAAAAAAGTTGGAGTTTTGAAGAGGTAAAAAAAAAAAAAATTTGGAGTTTTGAAGAGGTAAAAAAAAATAAAATAAAATTTGGAGTTTTGAAGAGGTAAAAAAAGGAACAAAAAATCAATGTTGGAGTTTTGAAGAGGTAAACAAAAAAAAGTTGGAGTTTTGAAGAGGTAAAAAAAAAAAAAAAAAAGTTGGAGTTTTGAAGAGGTAAAAAAAGGAACAAAAAATCAATGTTGGAGTTTTGAAGAGGTAAAAAAAAAAAAAAAAAAAGTTGGAGTTTTGAAGAGGTAAAATAAAAAAAAAGTTGGAGTTTTGAAGAGGTAAAAAAAAAAAAAATTTGGAGTTTTGAAGAGGTAAAAAAAAAAAAAAAAAAAATTGTGGAGTTTTGAAGAGGTAAAAAAAAAAAAAAAGTTGGAGTTTTGAAGAGGTAAAAAAAAAAAAAAAATTGAGTTTTGAAGAGGTAAAAAAAGGAACAAAAAATCAATGTTGGAGTTTTGAAGAGGTAAAAAAAAAAAAAAAAAAAGTTGGAGTTTTGAAGAGGTAAAAAAAAAAAAAAGTTGGAGTTTTGAAGAGGTAAAAAAAAAAAAAAAAAAAATTGTAGAGATTTGAAGAGGTAAAAAAAAAAATGTTGGAGTTTTGAAGAGGTAAAAAAAAAAATAAAAAAAAATTGAGTTTTGAAGAGGTAAAAAAAAAAAAAAGTTGGAGTTTTGAAGAGGTAAAAAAAAAAAAAATTTGGAGTTTTGAAGAGGTAAAAAAAAATAAAATAAAATTTGGAGTTTTGAAGAGGTAAAAAAAGGAACAAAAAATCAATGTTGGAGTTTTGAAGAGGTAAACAAAAAAAAGTTGGAGTTTTGAAGAGGTAAAAAAAAAAAAAAAAAAGTTGGAGTTTTGAAGAGGTAAAAAAAGGAACAAAAAATCAATGTTGGAGTTTTGAAGAGGTAAAAAAAAAAAAAAAAAAGTTGGAGTTTTGAAGAGGTAAAATAAAAAAAAAGTTGGAGTTTTGAAGAGGTAAAAAAAAAAAAAATTTGGAGTTTTGAAGAGGTAAAAAAAAAAAAAAAAAAAATTGTGGAGTTTTGAAGAGGTAAAAAAAAAAAAAAAGTTGGAGTTTTGAAGAGGTAAAAAAAAAAAAAAAAATTGAGTTTTGAAGAGGTAAAAAAAGGAACAAAAAATCAATGTTGGAGTTTTGAAGAGGTAAAAAAAAAAAAAAAAAAAGTTGGAGTTTTGAAGAGGTAAAAAAAAAAAAAAGTTGGAGTTTTGAAGAGGTAAAAAAAAAAAAAAAAAAAATTGTAGAGTTTTGAAGAGGTAAAAAAAAAAAAAAAATTTGGAGTTTTGAAGAGGTAAAAAAAAAAAAAGTTGGAGTTTTGAAGAGGGTAAAAAAAAAAAAAAAAATTGAGTTTTGAAGAGGTAAAAAAAAAAAAAAAAAAATATTTGGAGTTTTGAAGAGGTAAAAAAAGGAACAAAAAATCAATGTTGGAGTTTTGAAGAGGTAACAAAAAAAAAAAAAAAAAATTGAGTTTTGAAGAGGTAAAAAAAGGAACAAAAAATCAATGTTGGAGTTTTGAAGAGGTAAAAAAAAAAAAAAAGTTGGAGTTTTGAAGAGGTAAAAAAAGGAACAAAAAAAATTGTAGAGTTTTGAAGAGGTAAAAAAAAATAAAAAAGTTGGAGTTTTGAAGAGGTAAAAAAAAAAAAAAAAGTTGGAGTTTTGAAGAGGTAAAAAAAAAAAAAAAAAATTGGAGTTTTGAAGAGGTAAAAAAAAAAAAAAAATTTGGAGTTTTGAAGAGGTAAAAAAAGGAACAAAAAATCAATGTTGGAGTTTTGAAGAGGTAAAAAAAAAAAAAAAAAAAATTGAGTTTTGAAGAGGTAAAAAAAAAAAAAGTTGGAGTTTTGAAGAGGTAAAAAAAGGAACAAAAAATCAATGTTGGAGTTTTGAAGAGGTAAAAAAAAAAAAAAAAAAGTTGGAGTTTTGAAGAGGTAAAATAAAAAAAAAGTTGGAGTTTTGAAGAGGTAAAAAAAAAAAAAAAAAAAATTGTAGAGTTTTGAAGAGGTAAAAAAAAAAAAAAAAGTTGGAGTTTTGAAGAGGTTAAAAAAAAAATAAAAAAATTTGGAGTTTTGAAGAGGTAAAAAAAGGAACAAAAAATCAATGTTGGAGTTTTGAAGAGGTAAAAAAAAAAAAAAAAAAATTGAGTTTTGAAGAGGTAAAAAAAAAAAAAAAAGTTGGAGTTTTGAAGAGGTTAAAAAAAAAATAAAAAAATTTGGAGTTTTGAAGAGGTAAAAAAAAAAAAAGTTGGAGTTTTGAAGAGGTAAAAAAAAAAAAAAAAAATTTGGAGTTTTGAAGAGGTAAAAAAAAAAAAAATAAAATTTGGAGTTTTGAAGAGGTAAAAAAAGGAACAAAAAATCAATGTTGGAGTTTTGAAGAGGTAAAAAAAAAAAAAAAAAAATTGAGTTTTGAAGAGGTAAAAAAAAAAAAGTTGGAGTTTTGAAGAGGTAAAAAAAGGAACAAAAAATCAATGTTGGAGTTTTGAAGAGGTAAAAAAAAAAAAAAAAAAAGTTGGAGTTTTGAAGAGGTAAAAAAAAAAAAAAAAAAAAAATTGTAGAGTTTTGAAGAGGTAAAAAAAAAAAAAAAAGTTGGAGTTTTGAAGAGGTTAAAAAAAAAAAAAAAAAAGAGTTTTGAAGAGGTAAAAAAAAAAAAAAGTTGGAGTTTTGAAGAGGTTAAAAAAAAATAAAAAAATTTGGAGTTTTGAAGAGGTAAAAAAAAAAAAAGTTGGAGTTTTGAAGAGGTAAAAAAAAAAAAAAAAAATTTGGAGTTTTGAAGAGGTAAAAAAAAATAAAATAAAATTTGGAGTTTTGAAGAGGTAAAAAAAGGAACAAAAAATCAATGTTGGAGTTTTGAAGAGGTAAAAAAAAAAAAAAAAAAAAATTGAGTTTTGAAGAGGTAAAAAAAAAAAAAAAAGTTGGAGTTTTGAAGAGGTAAAAAAAAAAAAAAAAGTTGGAGTTTTGAAGAGGTAAAAAAAAATTGGAGTTTTGAAGAGGTAAAAAAAAAAAAAAAATTTGGAGTTTTGAAGAGGTAAAAAAAGGAACAAAAAATCAATGTTGGAGTTTTGAAGAGGTAAAAAAAAAAAAAAAAAAAATTGAGTTTTGAAGAGGTAAAAAAAAAAAAAGTTGGAGTTTTGAAGAGGTAAAAAAAGGAACAAAAAATCAATGTTGGAGTTTTGAAGAGGTAAAAAAAAAAAAAAAAAAGTTGGAGTTTTGAAGAGGTAAAATAAAAAAAAAGTTGGAGTTTTGAAGAGGTAAAAAAAAAAAAAAAAAAAAAATTGTAGAGTTTTGAAGAGGTAAAAAAAAAAAAAAAAGTTGGAGTTTTGAAGAGGTTAAAAAAAAAATAAAAAAATTTGGAGTTTTGAAGAGGTAAAAAAAAAAAAAGTTGGAGTTTTGAAGAGGTAAAAAAAAAAAAAAAAATTTGGAGTTTTGAAGAGGTAAAAAAAAATAAAATAAAATTTGGAGTTTTGAAGAGGTAAAAAAAGGAACAAAAAATCAATGTTGGAGTTTTGAAGAGGTAAAAAAAAAATAAAAAAAAATTGAGTTTTGAAGAGGTAAAAAAAGGAACAAAAAATCAATGTTGGAGTTTTGAAGAGGTAAAAAAAAAAAAAAAAAAAGTTGGAGTTTTGAAGAGGTAAAAAAAAAAAAAAGTTGGAGTTTTGAAGAGGTAAAAAAAAAAAAAAAAAAAATTGTAGAGTTTTGAAGAGGTAAAAAAAAAAAAAAAAATTTGGAGTTTTGAAGAGGTAAAAAAAAAAAAAGTTGGAGTTTTGAAGAGGTAAAAAAAAAAAAAAAAATTGAGTTTTGAAGAGGTAAAAAAAAAAAAAAAAAAATATTTGGAGTTTTGAAGAGGTAAAAAAAGGAACAAAAAATCAATGTTGTAGTTTTGAAGAGGTAACAAAAAAAAAAAAAAAAAGTTGGAGTTTTGAAGAGGTAAAAAAAAAAAAAAAAAAAATTGTAGAGTTTTGAAGAGGTAAAAAAAAAAAAAAAAGTTGGAGTTTTGAAGAGGTTAAAAAAAAAAAAAAAAAGAGTTTTGAAGAGGTAAAAAAAAAAAAAAGTTGGAGTTTTGAAGAGGTAAAAAAAGGAACAAAAAATCAATGTTGGAGTTTTGAAGAGGTAAAAAAAAAAAAAAGTTGGAGTTTTGAAGAGGTAAAAAAAAAAAAAAAAAAAATTGTGGAGTTTTGAAGAGGTAAAAAAAATAAAATTTGGAGTATTGAAGAGGTAAAAAAAATTAATAAAAAAAATTGTGGAGTTTTCAAGAGGTAAAAAAAAAAAAAAAAAAAGTTGGAGTTTTGAAGAGGTAAAAAAAAATATATAAAAAAAATTGTGGAGTTTTGAAGAGGTAAAAAAAAAAAAAATTTGGAGTATTGAAGAGGTAAAAAAAAAAAATAAAAAAAATTGTGGAGTTTTGAAGAGGTAAAAAAAATATATAAAAAATTGTGGAGTTTTGAAGAGGTAAAAAAAAAAAAAAAAGTTGGAGTTTTGAAGAGGTAAAAAAAGGAACAAAAAATCAATGTTGGAGTTTTGAAGAGGTAAAAAAAAAAAAAAGTTGGAGTTTTGAAGAGGTAAAAAAAAAAAAAAAAAAAATTGTGGAGTTTTGAAGAGGTAAAAAAAAATAAAATTTGGAGTATTGAAGAGGTAAAAAAAATTAATAAAAAAAATTGTGGAGTTTTCAAGAGGTAAAAAAAAAAAAAAAAAAAGTTGGAGTTTTGAAGAGGTAAAAAAAAATATATAAAAAAAATTGTGGAGTTTTTAAGAGGTAAAAAAAAAAAATATTTGGAGTATTGAAGAGGTAAAAAAAATAAATAAAAAAAATTGTGGAGTTTTGAAGAGGTAAAAAAAAAAAAAAAAAAAAGTTGGAGTTTTGAAGAGGTAAAAAAAATATATAAAAAAAATTGTGGAGTTTTGAAGAGGTAAAAAAAAAAAAAAAGTTGGAGTTTTGAAGAGGTAAAAAAAAATAAAAAATTTAGGAGTTTTGAAGAGGTAAAAAAAGGAACAAAAAATCAATGTTGGAGTTTTGAAGAGGTAAAAAAAAAAAAAAAAAAAATTGTAGAGTTTTGAAGAGGTAAAAAAAAAAAAAAAAATTTGGAGTTTTGAAGAGGTAAAAAAAAAAAAAGTTGGAGTTTTGAAGAGGTAAAAAAAAAAAAAAAAATTGAGTTTTGAAGAGGTAAAAAAAAAAAAAAAAAAATATTTGGAGTTTTGAAGAGGTAAAAAAAGGAACAAAAAATCAATGTTGGAGTTTTGAAGAGGTAACAAAAAAAAAAAAAAAAAAATTGAGTTTTGAAGAGGTAAAAAAAGGAACAAAAAATCAATGTTGGAGTTTTGAAGAGGTAAAAAAAAAAAAAAAGTTGGAGTTTTGAAGAGGTAAAAAAAGGAACAAAAAAAATTGTAGAGTTTTGAAGAGGTAAAAAAAAATAAAAAAGTTGGAGTTTTGAAGAGGTAAAAAAAAAAAAAAAAGTTGGAGTTTTGAAGAGGTAAAAAAAAAAAAAAAAAATTGGAGTTTTGAAGAGGTAAAAAAAAAAAAAAAATTTGGAGTTTTGAAGAGGTAAAAAAAGGAACAAAAAATCAATGTTGGAGTTTTGAAGAGGTAAAAAAAAAAAAAAAAAAAATTGAGTTTTGAAGAGGTAAAAAAAAAAAAAGTTGGAGTTTTGAAGAGGTAAAAAAAGGAACAAAAAATCAATGTTGGAGTTTTGAAGAGGTAAAAAAAAAAAAAAAAAAGTTGGAGTTTTGAAGAGGTAAAAAAAAAAAAAGTTGGAGTTTTGAAGAGGTAAAAAAAAAAAAAAAAATTGAGTTTTGAAGAGGTAAAAAAAAATAAAATAAAATTTGGAGTTTTGAAGAGGTAAAAAAAGGAACAAAAAATCAATGTTGGAGTTTTGAAGAGGTAAAAAAAAAAAAAAAAAAAGTTGGAGTTTTGAAGAGGTAAAAAAAAAAAAAAAAAAATTGTAGAGTTTTGAAGAGGTAAAAAAAAAAAAAAAAGTTGGAGTTTTGAAGAGGTTAAAAAAAAAAAAAAAAAAGAGTTTTGAAGAGGTAAAAAAAAAAAAAAGTTGGAGTTTTGAAGAGGTAAAAAAAAAAAAAAAAAAATTGTGGAGTTTTGAAGAGGTAAAAAAAAATAAAATTTGGAGTATTGAAGAGGTAAAAAAAATTAATAAAAAAAATTGTGGAGTTTTCAAGAGGTAAAAAAAAAAAAAGTTGGAGTTTTGAAGAGGTAAAAAAAAAAAAAAAAATTGAGTTTTGAAGAGGTAAAAAAAAAAAAAAAAAAATATTTGGAGTTTTGAAGAGGTAAAAAAAGGAACAAAAAATCAATGTTGGAGTTTTGAAGAGGTAACAAAAAAAAAAAAAAAAAAATTGAGTTTTGAAGAGGTAAAAAAAGGAACAAAAAATCAATGTTGGAGTTTTGAAGAGGTAAAAAAAAAAAAAAAGTTGGAGTTTTGAAGAGGTAAAAAAAGGAACAAAAAAAATTGTAGAGTTTTGAAGAGGTAAAAAAAAATAAAAAAGTTGGAGTTTTGAAGAGGTAAAAAAAAAAAAAAAAGTTGGAGTTTTGAAGAGGTAAAAAAAAAAAAAAAAAATTGGAGTTTTGAAGAGGTAAAAAAAAAAAAAAAATTTGGAGTTTTGAAGAGGTAAAAAAAGGAACAAAAAATCAATGTTGGAGTTTTGAAGAGGTAAAAAAAAAAAAAAAAAAAATTGAGTTTTGAAGAGGTAAAAAAAAAAAAAGTTGGAGTTTTGAAGAGGTAAAAAAAGGAACAAAAAATCAATGTTGGAGTTTTGAAGAGGTAAAAAAAAAAAAAAAAAAGTTGGAGTTTTGAAGAGGTAAAAAAAAAAAAAGTTGGAGTTTTGAAGAGGTAAAAAAAAAAAAAAAATTGAGTTTTGAAGAGGTAAAAAAAAATAAAATAAAATTTGGAGTTTTGAAGAGGTAAAAAAAGGAACAAAAAATCAATGTTGGAGTTTTGAAGAGGTAAAAAAAAAAAAAAAAAAAGTTGGAGTTTTGAAGAGGTAAAAAAAAAAAAAAAAAAATTGTAGAGTTTTGAAGAGGTAAAAAAAAAAAAAAAAGTTGGAGTTTTGAAGAGGTTAAAAAAAAAAAAAAAAAAGAGTTTTGAAGAGGTAAAAAAAAAAAAAAGTTGGAGTTTTGAAGAGGTAAAAAAAGGAACAAAAAATCAATGTTGGAGTTTTGAAGAGGTAAAAAAAAAAAAAAGTTGGAGTTTTGAAGAGGTAAAAAAAAAAAAAAAAAAAATTGTGGAGTTTTGAAGAGGTAAAAAAAAATAAAATTTGGAGTATTGAAGAGGTAAAAAAAATTAATAAAAAAAATTGTGGAGTTTTCAAGAGGTAAAAAAAAAAAAAAAAAAAGTTGGAGTTTTGAAGAGGTAAAAAAAAATATATAAAAAAAATTGTGGAGTTTTGAAGAGGTAAAAAAAAAAAAAATTTGGAGTATTGAAGAGGTAAAAAAAAAAAATAAAAAAAATTGTGGAGTTTTGAAGAGGTAAAAAAAATATATAAAAAATTGTGGAGTTTTGAAGAGGTAAAAAAAAAAAAAAAAGTTGGAGTTTTGAAGAGGTAAAAAAAGGAACAAAAAATCAATGTTGGAGTTTTGAAGAGGTAAAAAAAAAAAAAAGTTGGAGTTTTGAAGAGGTAAAAAAAAAAAAAAAAAAAATTGTGGAGTTTTGAAGAGGTAAAAAAAAATAAAATTTGGAGTATTGAAGAGGTAAAAAAAATTAATAAAAAAAATTGTGGAGTTTTCAAGAGGTAAAAAAAAAAAAAAAAAAAGTTGGAGTTTTGAAGAGGTAAAAAAAAATATATAAAAAAAATTGTGGAGTTTTGAAGAGGTAAAAAAAAAAAAAATTTGGAGTATTGAAGAGGTAAAAAAAATAAATAAAAAAAATTGTGGAGTTTTGAAGAGGTAAAAAAAAAAAAAAAAAAAGTTGGAGTTTTGAAGAGGTAAAAAAAATATATAAAAAAAATTGTGGAGTTTTGAAGAGGTAAAAAAAAAAAAAAAGTTGGAGTTTTGAAGAGGTAAAAAAAAATAAAAAATTTAGGAGTTTTGAAGAGGTAAAAAAAAAAAAAAAAAATTTGGAGTTTTGAAGAGGTAAAAAAAAAAAAAAGTTGGAGTTTTGAAGAGGTAAAAAAAAAAAAAAAAATTGAGTTTTGAAGAGGTAAAAAAAAAAAATAAAAAAAAATGTGGAGTTTTGAAGAGGTAAAAAAAGGAACAAAAAATCAATGTTGGAGTTTTGAAGAGGTAAAAAAAAAAAAAAATGTTGGAGTTTTGAAGAGGTAAAAAAAAAAAAAAAAAAAATTGTAGAGATTTGAAGAGGTAAAAAAAAAAAATGTTGGAGTTTTGAAGAGGTAAAAAAAAAAAAAAAAAAATTGAGTTCTGAAGAGGTAAAAAAAAAAAAAAGTTGGAGTTTTGAAGAGGTAAAAAAAAAAAAAATTTGGAGTTTTGAAGAGGTAAAAAAAAAAAAAAAAAAAATTGTGGAGTTTTGAAGAGGTAAAAAAAAAAAAAAAGTTGGAGTTTTGAAGAGGTAAAAAAAAAAAAAAAAATTGAGTTTTGAAGAGGTAAAAAAAGGAACAAAAAATCAATGTTGGAGTTTTGAAGAGGTAAAAAAAAAAAAAAAAAAAGTTGGAGTTTTGAAGAGGTAAAAAAAAAAAAAAGTTGGAGTTTTGAAGAGGTAAAAAAAAAAAAAAAGTTGGAGTTTTGAAGAGGTAAAAAAAAAAAAAAAAATTGAGTTTTGAAGAGGTAAAAAAAGGAACAAAAAATCAATGTTGGAGTTTTGAAGAGGTAAAAAAAAAAAAAAAAAAAGTTGGAGTTTTGAAGAGGTAAAAAAAAAAAAAAGTTGGAGTTTTGAAGAGGTAAAAAAAAAAAAAAAAAAATTGTAGAGTTTTGAAGAGGTAAAAAAAAAAAAAAAAATTTGGAGTTTTGAAGAGGTAAAAAAAAAAAAAGTTGGAGTTTTGAAGAGGTAAAAAAAAAAAAAAAAATTGAGTTTTGAAGAGGTAAAAAAAAAAAAAAAAAAATATTTGGAGTTTTGAAGAGGTAAAAAAAGGAACAAAAAATCAATGTTGGAGTTTTGAAGAGGTAACAAAAAAAAAATAAAAAAAATTGAGTTTTGAAGAGGTAAAAAAAGGAACAAAAAATCAATGTTGGAGTTTTGAAGAGGTAAAAAAAAAAAAAAAGTTGGAGTTTTGAAGAGGTAAAAAAAGGAACAAAAAAAATTGTAGAGTTTTGAAGAGGTAAAAAAAAATAAAAAAGTTGGAGTTTTGAAGAGGTAAAAAAAAAAAATAAAAAAAAATGTGGAGTTTTGAAGAGGTAAAAAAAGGAACAAAAAATCAATGTTGGAGTTTTGAAGAGGTAAAAAAAAAAAAAAATGTTGGAGTTTTGAAGAGGTAAAAAAAAAAAAAAAAAAAAATTGTAGAGATTTGAAGAGGTAAAAAAAAAAAATGTTGGAGTTTTGAAGAGGTAAAAAAAAAAAAAAAAAAAAATTGAGTTTTGAAGAGGTAAAAAAAAAAAAAAAAAAAAATTTGGAGTTCTGAAGAGGTAAAAAAAGGAACAAAAAATCAATGTTGGAGTTTTGAAGAGATAAAAAAAAAAAAAAAAAAAAAATTGAGTTTTGAAGAGGTAAAAAAAGGAACAAAAAATCAATGTTGGAGTTTTGAAGAGGTAAAAAAAAAAAAATGGAGTTTTGAAGAGGTAAAAAAAAAAAAAAAAAAAATTGTGGAGTTTTGAAGAGGTAAAAAAAAAAAAAATTTGGAGTATTGAAGAGGTAAAAAAAATAAATAAAAAAAATTGTGGAGTTTTGAAGAGGTAAAAAAAAAAAAAAAAAAAGTTGGAGTTTTGAAGAGGTAAAAAAAAAAAAAAAAAAGTTGGAGTTTTGAAGAGGTAAAAAATATATATAAAAAAAATTGTGGAGTTTTGAAGAGGTAAAAAAAAATAAAATTTGGAGTATTGAAGAGGTAAAAAAAATAAATAAAAAAAATTGTGGAGTTTTGAAGAGGTAAAAAAAAAAAAAAAGTTGGAGTTTTGAAGAGGTAAAAAAAAATAAAAAATTTAGGAGTTTTGAAGAGGTAAAAAAAGGAACAAAAAATCAATGTTGGAGTTTTGAAGAGGTAAAAAAAAAAAAAAAAAAATTGAGTTTTGAAGAGGTAAAAAAAAAAAAAAAGTTGGAGTTTTGAAGAGGTAAAAAAAGGAACAAAAAATCAATGTTGGAGTTTTGAAGAGGTAAAAAAAAAAAAAATGTTGGAGTTTTGAAGAGGTAAGAAAAAAAAAAAAAAAAAATTGTGGAGTTTTGAAGAGGTAAAAAAAAAATAAAAAAAAATTGTGGAGTTTTGAAGAGGTAAAAAAAGGAACAAAAAATCAATGTTGGAGTTTTGAAGAGGTAAAAAAAAAAAAGTTGGAGTTTTGAAGAGGTAAAAAAAAAAAAAAAAAAGTTGGAGTTTTGAAGAGGTAAAAAAAAAAAAAAGTTGGAGTTTTGAAGAGGTAAAAAAAGGAACAAAAAATCAATGTTGGAGTTTTGAAGAGGTAAAAAAAAAAAAAAAAAAAGTTGGAGTTTTGAAGAGGTAAAAAAAAAAAAAAAGTTGGAGTTTTGAAGAGGTAAAAAAAAAAAAAAAATTTAGGAGTTTTGAAGAGGTAAAAAAAAAAAAAAAAATTGAGTTTTGAAGAGGTAAAAAAAGGAACAAAAAATCAATGTTGGAGTTTTGAAGAGGTAAAAAAAAAAAAAAAAAAAAGTTGGAGTTTTGAAGAGGTAAAATAAAAAAAAGTTGGAGTTTTGAAGAGGTAAAAAAAAAAAAAAAAAAAAATTGTAGAGTTTTGAAGAGGTAAAAAAAAAAAAAAGTTGGAGTTTTGAAGAGGTTAAAAAAAAAAAAAAAAAATTTGGAGTTTTGAAGAGGTAAAAAAAAAAAAGTTGGAGTTTTGAAGAGGTAAAAAAAAAAAAAAAGTTGGAGTTTTGAAGAGGTAAAAAAAAAAAAAAGTTGGAGTTTTGAAGAGGTAAAAAAAAAAAAAAGTTGGAGTTTTGAAGAGGTAAAAAAAAAAAAAAAAAAAATTGTGGAGTTTTGAAGAGGTAAAAAAAAAAAAAGTTGGAGTTTTGAAGAGGTAAAAAAAAAAAAAAAAATTGAGTTTTGAAGAGGTAAAAAAAGGAACAAAAATCAATGTTGGAGTTTTGAAGAGGTAAAAAAAAAAAAAAAAAAAGTTGGAGTTTTGAAGAGGTAAAAAAAAAAAAAAGTTGGAGTTTTGAAGAGGTAAAAAAAAAAAAAAAAAAAAATTGTAGAGTTTTGAAGAGGTAAAAAAAAAAAAAAAAAATTTGGAGTTTTGAAGAGGTAAAAAAAAAAAAAAGTTGGAGTTTTGAAGAGGTAAAAAAAAAAAAAAAAAGAGTTTTGAAGAGGTAAAAAAAAAAAAAAAAAAATATTTGGAGTTTTGAAGAGGTAAAAAAAGGAACAAAAAATCAATGTTGGAGTTTTGAAGAGGTAAAAAAAAAAAAAAAAAAAATTGAGTTTTGAAGAGGTAAAAAAAGGAACAAAAAATCAATGTTGGAGTTTTGAAGAGGTAAAAAAAAAAAAAAAGTTGGAGTTTTGAAGAGGTAAAAAAAGGAACAAAAAATCAATGTTGGAGTTTTGAAGAGGTAAAAAAAAAAAAAAATGGAGTTTTGAAGAGGTAAAAAAAAAAAAAAAAATTGAGTTTTGAAGAGGTAAAAAAAAAAATAAAAAAAAATGTGGAGTTTTGAAGAGGTAAAAAAAAAAAAAAAAAAAAAAATTGTAGAGTTTTGAAGAGGTAAAAAAAAAAAAAAAGTTGGAGTTTTGAAGAGGTTAAAAAAAAAATAAAAAAATTTGGAGTTTTGAAGAGGTAAAAAAAAAAAAGTTGGAGTTTTGAAGAGGTAAAAAAAAAAAAAAAAATTTGGAGTTTTGAAGAGGTAAAAAAAAATAAAATAAAATTTGGAGTTTTGAAGAGGTAAAAAAAGGAACAAAAAATCAATGTTGGAGTTTTGAAGAGGTAAAAAAAAAAAAAAAAAAAATTGAGTTTTGAAGAGGTAAAAAAAAAAAAAAAAGTTGGAGTTTTGAAGAGGTAAAAAAAAAAAAAAAAAAAAATTGTAGAGATTTGAAGAGGTAAAAAAAAAAAATGTTGGAGTTTTGAAGAGGTAAAAAAAAAAAAAAAAAAAAATTGAGTTTTGAAGAGGTAAAAAAAAAAAAAAAAAAAATTTGGAGTTTTGAAGAGGTAAAAAAAGGAACAAAAAATCAATGTTGGAGTTTTGAAGAGATAAAAAAAAAAAAAAAAAAAAATTGAGTTTTGAAGAGGTAAAAAAAGGAACAAAAAATCAATGTTGGAGTTTTGAAGAGGTAAAAAAAAAAAAAAATGGAGTTTTGAAGAGGTAAAAAAAAAAAAAAAAAAAATTGTGGAGTTTTGAAGAGGTAAAAAAAAATAAAATTTGGAGTATTGAAGAGGTAAAAAAAATAAATAAAAAAAATTGTGGAGTTTTGAAGAGGTAAAAAAAAAAAAAAAAAAAGTTGGAGTTTTGAAGAGGTAAAAAAATATATATAAAAAAAATTGTGGAGTTTTGAAGAGGTAAAAAAAAATAAAATTTGGAGTATGAAGAGGTAAAAAAAATAAATAAAAAAAATTGTGGAGTTTTGAAGAGGTAAAAAAAAAAAAAAAAAAAAGTTGGAGTTTTGAAGAGGTAAAAAAAATATATAAAAAAAATTGTGGAGTTTTGAAGAGGTAAAAAAAAAAAAAATTTGGAGTATTGAAGAGGTAAAAAAAATAAATAAAAAAAATTGTGGAGTTTTGAAGAGGTAAAAAAAAAAAAAAAGTTGGAGTTTTGAAGAGGTAAAAAAAAATAAAAAATTTAGGAGTTTTGAAGAGGTAAAAAAAGGAACAAAAAATCAATGTTGGAGTTTTGAAGAGGTAAAAAAATAAATAATAAAAAATTGAGTTTTGAAGAGGTAAAAAAAAAAAAAAGTTGGAGTTTTGAAGAGGTAAAAAAAGGAACAAAAAATCAATGTTGGAGTTTTGAAGAGGTAAAAAAAAAAAAAATGTTGGAGTTTTGAAGAGGTAAAAAAAAAAAAAAAAAAAATTGTGGAGTTTTGAAGAGGTAAAAGAAAAATAAAAAAAATTGTGGAGTTTTGAAGAGGTAAAAAAAGGAACAAAAAATCAATGTTGGAGTTTTGAAGAGGTAAAAAAAAAAAAGTTGGAGTTTTGAAGAGGTAAAAAAAAAAAAAAAAAAGTTGGAGTTTTGAAGAGGTAAAAAAAAAAAAAAGTTGTAGTTTTGAAGAGGTAAAAAAAAAAAAAAAAAAAAATTGTGGAGTTTTGAAGAGGTAAAAAAAAAAAGAAAAGTTGGAGTTTTGAAGAGGTAAAAAAAAATAAAATAAATGAGTTTTGAAGAGGTAAAAAAAAAAAAAAAAAAAAATTGTGGAGTTTTGAAGAGGTAAAAAAAGGAACAAAAAATCAATGTTGGAGTTTTGAAGAGGTAAAAAAAATAAATAAAAAATTGTGGAGTTTTGAAGAGGTAAAAAAAATATAAAAAAATTTGTGGAGTTTTGAAGAGGTAAAAAAAAAAAATGTTGGAGTTTTGAAGAGATAAAAAAAAAAAAAAAAAAAATTGAGTTTTGAAGAGGTAAAAAAAAAAAATGTTGGAGTTTTGAAGAGGTAAAAAAAAAATAAAAAAAATAGAGTTTTGAAGAGGTAAAAAAAGGAACAAAAAATCAATGTTGGAGTTTTGAAGAGGTAAAAAAAAAAAAAAAAAAAGTTGGAGTTTTGAAGAGGTAAAAAAAGGAACAAAAAATCAATGTTGGAGTTTTGAAGAGGTAAAAAAAAAAAAAAAAAAGTTGGAGTTTTGAAGAGGTAAAAAAAAAAAAAGTTGGAGTTTTGAAGAGGTAAAAAAAAATAAAAATTTGGAGTTTTGAAGAGGTAAAAAAAAAAAAAAAAGTTGGAGTTTTGAAGAGGTAAAAAAAAAAAAAAAAGTTGGAGTTTTGAAGAGGTAAAAAAAAATAAAAAAAATTGGAGTTTTGAAGAGGTAAAAAAAAAAAAAAAATTTGGAGTTTTGAAGAGGTAAAAAAAGGAACAAAAAATCAATGTTGGAGTTTTGAAGAGGTAAAAAAAAAAAAAAAAAAGTTGGAGTTTTGAAGAGGTAAAATAAAAAAAAAGTTGGAGTTTTGAAGAGGTAAAAAAAAAAAAAAAAAAAAAATTGTAGAGTTTTGAAGAGGTAAAAAAAAAAAAAAAAGTTGGAGTTTTGAAGAGGTTAAAAAAAAAATAAAAAAATTTGGAGTTTTGAAGAGGTAAAAAAAAAAAAAGTTGGAGTTTTGAAGAGGTAAAAAAAAAAAAAAAAAATTTGGAGTTTTGAAGAGGTAAAAAAAAATAAAATAAAATTTGGAGTTTTGAAGAGGTAAAAAAAGGAACAAAAAATCAATGTTGGAGTTTTGAAGAGGTAAAAAAAAAATAAAAAAAAATTGAGTTTTGAAGAGGTAAAAAAAAAAAAAAAAGTTGGAGTTTTGAAGAGGTAAAAAAAAAAAAAAAGTTGGAGTTTTGAAGAGGTAAAAAAAAATTGGAGTTTTGAAGAGGTAAAAAAAAAAAAAAAAATTGGAGTTTTGAAGAGGTAAAAAAAGGAACAAAAAATCAATGTTGGAGTTTTGAAGAGGTAAAAAAAAAAAAAAAAAAATTGAGTTTTGAAGAGGTAAAAAAAAAAAAAGTTGGAGTTTTGAAGAGGTAAAAAAAGGAACAAAAAATCAATGTTGGAGTTTTGAAGAGGTAAAAAAAAAAAAAAAAAAGTTGGAGTTTTGAAGAGGTAAAATAAAAAAAAAGTTGGAGTTTTGAAGAGGTAAAAAAAAAAAAAAAATTGTAGAGTTTTGAAGAGGTTAAAAAAAAAATAAAAAAATTTGGAGTTTTGAAGAGGTAAAAAAAAAAAAAGTTGGAGTTTTGAAGAGGTAAAAAAAAAAAAAAAAAATTTGGAGTTTTGAAGAGGTAAAAAAAAATAAAATAAAATTTGGAGTTTTGAAGAGGTAAAAAAAGGAACAAAAAATCAATGTTGGAGTTTTGAAGAGGTAAAAAAAAAAAAAAAAAAATTGAGTTTTGAAGAGGTAAAAAAAAAAAATAAAGTTGGAGTTTTGAAGAGGTAAAAAAAAAAAAAGTTGGAGTTTTGAAGAGGTAAAAAAAAAAAAAAAAAAAATTGTGGAGTTTTGAAGAGGTAAAAAAAAAAAAAAGTTGGAGTTTTGAAGAGGTAAAAAAAAAAAAAAAATTGAGTTTTGAAGAGGTAAAAAAAAAAAAAAAAAATATTTGGAGTTTTGAAGAGGTAAAAAAAGGAACAAAAAATCAATGTTGGAGTTTTGAAGAGGTAAAAAAAAAATTAAAAAAAAATTGAGTTTTGAAGAGGTAAAAAAAGGAACAAAAAATCAATGTTGGAGTTTTGAAGAGGTAAAAAAAAAAAAAAAGTTGGAGTTTTGAAGAGGTAAAAAAAGGAACAAAAAATCAATGTTGGAGTTTTGAAGAGGTAAAAAAAAAAAAAATGGAGTTTTGAAGAGGTAAAAAAAAAAAAAAAAAAATTGTAGAGTTTTGAAGAGGTAAAAAAAAATAAAAAGTTGGAGTTTTGAAGAGGTAAAAAAAAAAAATAAAAAAAAATGTGGAGTTTTGAAGAGGTAAAAAAAGGAACAAAAAATCAATGTTGGAGTTTTGAAGAGGTAAAAAAAAAAAAAAATGTTGGAGTTTTGAAGAGGTAAAAAAAAAAAAAAAAAAAAAATTGTAGAGATTTGAAGAGGTAAAAAAAGGAACAAAAAATCAATGTTGGAGTTTTGAAGAGGTAAAAAAAAAAAAAAAGTTGGAGTTTTGAAGAGGTAAAAAAAGGAACAAAAAATCAATGTTGGAGTTTTGAAGAGGTAAAAAAAAAAAAAATGATGGAGTTTTGAAGAGGTAAAAAAAAAAAAAAAAAAATTGTAGAGTTTTGAAGAGGTAAAAAAAAATAAAAAGTTGGAGTTTTGAAGAGGTAAAAAAAAAAAATAAAAAAAAAGTTGGAGTTTTGAAGAGGTAAAAAAAAAAAAAAAAAAAAAATTGTAGAGATTTGAAGAGGTAAAAAAAGGAACAAAAAATCAATGTTGGAGTTTTGAAGAGGTAAAAAAAAAAAAAAAGTTGGAGTTTTGAAGAGGTAAAAAAAATAAATAAAAAAATTTGTGGAGTTTTGAAGAGGTAAAAAAAAAAAAAAAAAAGTTGGAGTTTTGAAGAGGTAAAAAAAGGAACAAAAAATCAATGTTGGAGTTTTGAAGAGGTAAAAAAAAAAAAAAAAAAAGTTGGAGTTTTGAAGAGGTAAAAAAAAAAAAAAGTTGGAGTTTTGAAGAGGTAAAAAAAAAAAAAAATTTGGAGTTTTGAAGAGGTAAAAAAAAAAAAAAAAGTTGGAGTTTTGAAGAGGTAAAAAAAAAAAAAAAAGTTGGAGTTTTGAAGAGGTAAAAAAAAAAAAAAAAATTGGAGTTTTGAAGAGGTAAAAAAAAAAAAAAAAGTTGGAGTTTTGAAGAGGTAAAAAAAGGAACAAAAAATCAATGTTGGAGTTTTGAAGAGGTAAAAAAAAAAAAAAAAAAAATTGAGTTTTGAAGAGGTAAAAAAAAAAAATAAAGTTGGAGTTTTGAAGAGGTAAAAAAAAAAAAAGTTGGAGTTTTGAAGAGGTAAAAAAAAAAAAAAAAAAAATTGTGGAGTTTTGAAGAGGTAAAAAAAAAAAAAAGTTGGAGTTTTGAAGAGGTAAAAAAAAAAAAAAAATTGAGTTTTGAAGAGGTAAAAAAAAAAAAAAAAAATATTTGGAGTTTTGAAGAGGTAAAAAAAGGAACAAAAAATCAATGTTGGAGTTTTGAAGAGGTAAAAAAAAAATTAAAAAAAAATTGAGTTTTGAAGAGGTAAAAAAAGGAACAAAAAATCAATGTTGGAGTTTTGAAGAGGTAAAAAAAAAAAAAAAGTTGGAGTTTTGAAGAGGTAAAAAAAGGAACAAAAAATCAATGTTGGAGTTTTGAAGAGGTAAAAAAAAAAAAAATGGAGTTTTGAAGAGGTAAAAAAAAAAAAAAAAAAATTGTAGAGTTTTGAAGAGGTAAAAAAAAATAAAAAGTTGGAGTTTTGAAGAGGTAAAAAAAAAAAATAAAAAAAAATGTGGAGTTTTGAAGAGGTAAAAAAAGGAACAAAAAATCAATGTTGGAGTTTTGAAGAGGTAAAAAAAAAAAAAAATGTTGGAGTTTTGAAGAGGTAAAAAAAAAAAAAAAAAAAAAATTGTAGAGATTTGAAGAGGTAAAAAAAGGAACAAAAAATCAATGTTGGAGTTTTGAAGAGGTAAAAAAAAAAAAAAAGTTGGAGTTTTGAAGAGGTAAAAAAAGGAACAAAAAATCAATGTTGGAGTTTTGAAGAGGTAAAAAAAAAAAAAATGATGGAGTTTTGAAGAGGTAAAAAAAAAAAAAAAAAAATTGTAGAGTTTTGAAGAGGTAAAAAAAAATAAAAAGTTGGAGTTTTGAAGAGGTAAAAAAAAAAAATAAAAAAAAAGTTGGAGTTTTGAAGAGGTAAAAAAAAAAAAAAAAAAAAAATTGTAGAGATTTGAAGAGGTAAAAAAAGGAACAAAAAATCAATGTTGGAGTTTTGAAGAGGTAAAAAAAAAAAAAAAGTTGGAGTTTTGAAGAGGTAAAAAAAATAAATAAAAAAATTTGTGGAGTTTTGAAGAGGTAAAAAAAAAAAAAAAAAAAGTTGGAGTTTTGAAGAGGTAAAAAAAGGAACAAAAAATCAATGTTGGAGTTTTGAAGAGGTAAAAAAAAAAAAAAAAAAAGTTGGAGTTTTGAAGAGGTAAAAAAAAAAAAAGTTGGAGTTTTGAAGAGGTAAAAAAAAAAAAAAAATTTGGAGTTTTGAAGAGGTAAAAAAAAAAAAAAAAAGTTGGAGTTTTGAAGAGGTAAAAAAAAAAAAAAAAGTTGGAGTTTTGAAGAGGTAAAAAAAAAAAAAAAAAATTGGAGTTTTGAAGAGGTAAAAAAAAAAAAAAAAGTTGGAGTTTTGAAGAGGTAAAAAAAGGAACAAAAAATCAATGTTGGAGTTTTGAAGAGGTAAAAAAAAAAAAAAAAAAAATTGAGTTTTGAAGAGGTAAAAAAAAAAAAAGTTGGAGTTTTGAAGAGGTAAAAAAAGGAACAAAAAATCAATGTTGGAGTTTTGAAGAGGTAAAAAAAAAAAAAAAAAAGTTGGAGTTTTGAAGAGGTAAAATAAAAAAAAAGTTGGAGTTTTGAAGAGGTAAAAAAAAAAAAAAAAAAAAATTGTAGAGTTTTGAAGAGGTAAAAAAAAAAAAAAAAGTTGGAGTTTTGAAGAGGTTAAAAAAAAAATAAAAAAATTTGGAGTTTTGAAGAGGTAAAAAAAAAAAAAGTTGGAGTTTTGAAGAGGTAAAAAAAAAAAAAAAAAATTTGGAGTTTTGAAGAGGTAAAAAAAAATAAAATAAAATTTGGAGTTTTTGAAGAGGTAAAAAAAGGAACAAAAAATCAATGTTGGAGTTTTGAAGAGGTAAAAAAAAAATAAAAAAAAATTGAGTTTTGAAGAGGTAAAAAAAAAAAAAGTTGGAGTTTTGAAGAGGTAAAAAAAGGAACAAAAAATCAATGTTGGAGTTTTGAAGAGGTAAAAAAAAAAAAAAAAAAGTTGGAGTTTTGAAGAGGTAAAATAAAAAAAAAGTTGGAGTTTTGAAGAGGTAAAAAAAAAAAAAAGTTGGAGTTTTGAAGAGGTAAAAAAAGGAACAAAAAATCAATGTTGGAGTTTTGAAGAGGTAAAAAAAAAAAAAAAAAAAATTGAGTTTTGAAGAGGTAAAAAAAAAAAAAGTTGGAGTTTTGAAGAGGTAAAAAAAGGAACAAAAAATCAATGTTGGAGTTTTGAAGAGGTAAAAAAAAAAAAAAAAAAGTTGGAGTTTTGAAGAGGTAAAATAAAAAAAAAGTTGGAGTTTTGAAGAGGTAAAAAAAAAAAAAAAAAAAAAAATTGTAGAGTTTTGAAGAGGTAAAAAAAAAAAGTTGGAGTTTTGAAGAGGTTAAAAAAAAAATAAAAAAATTTGGAGTTTTGAAGAGGTAAAAAAAAAAAAAGTTGGAGTTTTGAAGAGGTAAAAAAAAAAAAAAAAAATTTGGAGTTTTGAAGAGGTAAAAAAAAATAAAATAAAATTTGGAGTTTTGAAGAGGTAAAAAAAGGAACAAAAAATCAATGTTGGAGTTTTGAAGAGGTAAAAAAAAAAAAAAAAAAAATTGAGTTTTGAAGAGGTAAAAAAAAAAAAAGTTGGAGTTTTGAAGAGGTAAAAAAAAAAAAAAAGTTGGAGTTTTGAAGAGGTAAAAAAAAAAAAAGTTGGAGTTTTGAAGAGGTAAAAAAAAAAAAATAAAAAATTGTGGAGTTTTGAAGAGGTAAAAAAAAAAAAAAAGTTGGAGTTTTGAAGAGGTAAAAAAAAAAAAAAATTAAGTTTTGAAGAGGTAAAAAAAAAAAAAAAAAAATATTTGGAGTTTTGAAGAGGTAAAAAAAGGAACAAAAAATCAATGTTGGAGTTTTGAAGAGGTAAAAAAAAAATTTAAAAAAAATTGAGTTTTGAAGAGGTAAAAAAAGGAACAAAAAATCAATGTTGGAGTTTTGAAGAGGTAAAAAAAAATAAAAAGTTGGAGTTTTGAAGAGGTAAAAAAAAAAAATAAAAAAAAATGTGGAGTTTTGAAGAGGTAAAAAAAGGAACAAAAAATCAATGTTGGAGTTTTGAAGAGGTAAAAAAAAAAAAAAATGTTGGAGTTTTGAAGAGGTAAAAAAAAAAAAAAAAAAAAAATTGTAGAGATTTGAAGAGGTAAAAAAAAAAAAATGTTGGAGTTTTGAAGAGGTAAAAAAAAAAAAAAAAAAAAATTGAGTTTTGAAGAGGTAAAAAAAAAAAAAAAAAAAAATTTGGAGTTTTGAAGAGGTAAAAAAAGGAACAAAAAATCAATGTTGGAGTTTTGAAGAGATAAAAAAAAAATTAAAAAAAAATCAGTTTTGAAGAGGTAAAAAAAGGAACAAAAAATCAATGTTGGAGTTTTGAAGAGGTAAAAAAAAAAAAAAATGTTGGAGTTTTGAAGAGGTAAAAAAAAAAAAAAAAAATTGTGGAGTTTTGAAGAGGTAAAAAAAAAAAAATTTGGAGTATTGAAGAGGTAAAAAAAATAAATAAAAAAAATTGTGGAGTTTTGAAGAGGTAAAAAAAAAAAAAAAAAAAAGTTGGAGTTTTGAAGAGGTAAAAAAAATATATAAAAAAAATTGTGGAGTTTTGAAGAGGTAAAAAAAAATAAAATTTGGAGTATTGAAGAGGTAAAAAAAATAAATAAAAAAAATTGTGGAGTTTTGAAGAGGTAAAAAAAAAAAAAAAAAAAGTTGGAGTTTTGAAGAGGTAAAAAAAATATATAAAAAAAATTGTGGAGTTTTGAAGAGGTAAAAAAAAAAAAAAATTGGAGTATTGAAGAGGTAAAAAAAATAAATAAAAAAAATGTGGAGTTTTGAAGAGGTAAAAAAAAAAAAAAAGTTGGAGTTTTGAAGAGGTAAAAAAAAAAAAAAAATTTAGGAGTTTTGAAGAGGTAAAAAAAGGAACAAAAAAATCAATGTTGGAGTTTTGAAGAGGTAAAAAAAAAAATAAAAAAAAATTGAGTTTTGAAGAGGTAAAAAAAAAAAAAAGTTGGAGTTTTGAAGAGGTAAAAAAAGGAACAAAAAATCAATGTTGGAGTTTTGAAGAGGTAAAAAAAAAAAAAATGTTGGAGTTTTGAAGAGGTAAAAAAAAAAAAAAAAAAATTGTAGAGTTTTGAAGAGGTAAAAAAAAATAAAAATGTTGGAGTTTTGAAGAGGTAAAAAAAAAAAAAAAAAAAAATTTTAGAGTTTTGAAGAGGTAAAAAAAAATAAAAAGTTGGAGTTTTGAAGAGGTAAAAAAAAAATAAAAAAAAATTGTGGAGTTTTGAAGAGGTAAAAAAAGGAACAAAAAATCAATGTTGGAGTTTTGAAGAGGTAAAAAAAAAAAAGTTGGAGTTTTGAAGAGGTAAAAAAAAAAAAAAAAAGTTGGAGTTTTGAAGAGGTAAAAAAAAAAAAAGTTGTAGTTTTGAAGAGGTAAAAAAAATAAATAAAAAAATTTGGAGTTTTGAAGAGGTAAAAAAAAAAAAAAGTTGGAGTTTTGAAGAGGTAAAAAAAAAAAAAAAGAGTTTTGAAGAGGTAAAAAAAAATAAAAAAAAATATTTGGAGTTTTGAAGAGGTAAAAAAAGGAACAAAAAATCAATGTTGGAGTTTTGAAGAGGTAAAAAAAAAATAAAAAAAAATTGAGTTTTGAAGAGGTAAAAAAAGGAACAAAAAATCAATGTTGGAGTTTTGAAGAGGTAAAAAAAAAAAAAAAGTTGGAGTTTTGAAGAGGTAAAAAAAGGAACAAAAAATCAATGTTGGAGTTTTGAAGAGGTAAAAAAATAAATAAATAAAATTGTAGAGTTTTGAAGAGGTAAAAAAAAATAAAAAAGTTGGAGTTTTGAAGAGGTAAAAAAAAAAATAAAAAAAAATGTGGAGTTTTGAAGAGGTAAAAAAAGGAACAAAAAATCAATGTTGGAGTTTTGAAGAGGTAAAAAAAAAAAAGTTGAGTTTTGAAGAGGTAAAAAAAAAAAAAAAAAAGTTGGAGTTTTGAAGAGGTAAAAAAAAAAAAAGTTGTAGTTTTGAAGAGGTAAAAAAAAAAAATAAAAAAATTTGGAGTTTTGAAGAGGTAAAAAAAAAAAAAAGTTAGAGTTTTGAAGAGGTAAAAAAAAAAAAAAAGAGTTTTGAAGAGGTAAAAAAAAAAAAAAAAAAATATTTGGAGTTTTGAAGAGGTAAAAAAAGGAACAAAAAATCAATGTTGGAGTTTTGAAGAGGTAAAAAAAAAGTAAAAAAAAATTGAGTTTTGAAGAGGTAAAAAAAGGAACAAAAAATCAATGTTGGAGTTTTGAAGAGGTAAAAAAAAAAAAAAAAGTTGGAGTTTTGAAGAGGTAAAAAAAGGAACAAAAAATCAATGTTGGAGTTTTGAAGAGGTAAAAAAATAAATAAATAAAATTGTAGAGTTTTGAAGAGGTAAAAAAAAATAAAAAAGTTGGAGTTTTGAAGAGGTAAAAAAAAAAAATAAAAAAAAATGTGGAGTTTTGAAGAGGTAAAAAAAGGAACAAAAAATCAATGTTGGAGTTTTGAAGAGGTAAAAAAAAAAAAATGTTGGAGTTTTGAAGAGGTAAAAAAAAAAAAAAAAATTGAGTTTTGAAGAGGTAAAAAAAGGAACAAAAAATCAATGTTGGAGTTTTGAAGAGATAAAAAAAAAAAAAAAAAAAGTTGGAGTTTTGAAGAGGTAAAAAAAAAAAAAAAAAATTTGGAGTTTTGAAGAGGTAAAAAAAAAAAAAAGTTGGAGTTTTGAAGAGGTAAAAAAAAAAAAAAAAATTGAGTTTTGAAGAGGTAAAAAAAAAAAAAAAAAAATATTTGGAGTTTTGAAGAGGTAAAAAAAGGAACAAAAAATCAATGTTGGAGTTTTGAAGAGGTAAAAAAAAAAAAAAAAAATTGGAGTTTTGAAGAGGTAAAAAAAAAAAAAAAAGTTGGAGTTTTGAAGAGGTAAAAAAAGGAACAAAAAATCAATGTTGGAGTTTTGAAGAGGTAAAAAAAAAAAAAAAGTTGGAGTTTTGAAGAGGTAAAAAAAGGAACAAAAAAAATTGTAGAGTTTTGAAGAGGTAAAAAAAAATAAAAAAGTTGGAGTTTTGAAGAGGTAAAAAAAAAAAATAAAAAAAAATGTGGAGTTTTGAAGAGGTAAAAAAAGGAACAAAAAATCAATGTTGGAGTTTTGAAGAGGTAAAAAAAAAAAAAAATGTTGGAGTTTTGAAGAGGTAAAAAAAAAAAAAAAAAAATTGTAGAGATTTGAAGAGGTAAAAAAAAAAATGTTGGAGTTTTGAAGAGGTAAAAAAAAAAAAAAAAAAAAATTGAGTTTTGAAGAGGTAAAAAAAAAAAAAAGTTGGAGTTTTGAAGAGGTAAAAAAAAAAAAAATTTGGAGTTTTGAAGAGGTAAAAAAAAAAAAAAAAAAATTGTGGAGTTTTGAAGAGGTAAAAAAAAAAAAAAAGTTGGAGTTTTGAAGAGGTAAAAAAAAAAAAAAAAATTGAGTTTTGAAGAGGTAAAAAAAGGAACAAAAAATCAATGTTGGAGTTTTGAAGAGGTAAAAAAAAAAAAAAAAAAAGTTGGAGTTTTGAAGAGGTAAAAAAAAAAAAAAAAAAAAAATTGTAGAGTTTTGAAGAGGTAAAAAAAAAAAAAAAAGTTGGAGTTTTGAAGAGGTTAAAAAAAAAATAAAAAAATTTGGAGTTTTGAAGAGGTAAAAAAAAAAAAAGTTGGAGTTTTGAAGAGGTAAAAAAAAAAAAAAAAAATTTGGAGTTTTGAAGAGGTAAAAAAAAATAAAATAAAATTTGGAGTTTTGAAGAGGTAAAAAAAGGAACAAAAAATCAATGTTGGAGTTTTGAAGAGGTAAAAAAAAAATAAAAAAAAATTGAGTTTTGAAGAGGTAAAAAAAAAAAAAGTTGGAGTTTTGAAGAGGTAAAAAAAGGAACAAAAAATCAATGTTGGAGTTTTGAAGAGGTAAAAAAAAAAAAAAAAAAGTTGGAGTTTTGAAGAGGTAAAATAAAAAAAAAGTTGGAGTTTTGAAGAGGTAAAAAAAAAAAAAAGTTGGAGTTTTGAAGAGGTAAAAAAAGGAACAAAAAATCAATGTTGGAGTTTTGAAGAGGTAAAAAAAAAAAAAAAAAAAATTGAGTTTTGAAGAGGTAAAAAAAAAAAAAGTTGGAGTTTTGAAGAGGTAAAAAAAGGAACAAAAAATCAATGTTGGAGTTTTGAAGAGGTAAAAAAAAAAAAAAAAAAGTTGGAGTTTTGAAGAGGTAAAATAAAAAAAAAGTTGGAGTTTTGAAGAGGTAAAAAAAAAAAAAAAAAAAAATTGTAGAGTTTTGAAGAGGTAAAAAAAAAAAGTTGGAGTTTTGAAGAGGTTAAAAAAAAAATAAAAAAATTTGGAGTTTTGAAGAGGTAAAAAAAAAAAAAGTTGGAGTTTTGAAGAGGTAAAAAAAAAAAAAAAAAATTTGGAGTTTTGAAGAGGTAAAAAAAATAAAATAAAATTTGGAGTTTTGAAGAGGTAAAAAAAGGAACAAAAAATCAATGTTGGAGTTTTGAAGAGGTAAAAAAAAAAAAAAAAAAAATTGAGTTTTGAAGAGGTAAAAAAAAAAAAAGTTGGAGTTTTGAAGAGGTAAAAAAAAAAAAAAAGTTGGAGTTTTGAAGAGGTAAAAAAAAAAAAAGTTGGAGTTTTGAAGAGGTAAAAAAAAAAAAATAAAAAATTGTGTAGTTTTGAAGAGGTAAAAAAAAAAAAAAAGTTGGAGTTTTGAAGAGGTAAAAAAAAAAAAAAATTAAGTTTTGAAGAGGTAAAAAAAAAAAAAAAAAAATATTTGGAGTTTTGAAGAGGTAAAAAAAGGAACAAAAAATCAATGTTGGAGTTTTGAAGAGGTAAAAAAAAAATTTAAAAAAAATTGAGTTTTGAAGAGGTAAAAAAAGGAACAAAAAATCAATGTTGGAGTTTTGAAGAGGTAAAAAAAAATAAAAAGTTGGAGTTTTGAAGAGGTAAAAAAAAAAAATAAAAAAAAATGTGGAGTTTTGAAGAGGTAAAAAAAGGAACAAAAAATCAATGTTGGAGTTTTGAAGAGGTAAAAAAAAAAAAAAATGTTGGAGTTTTGAAGAGGTAAAAAAAAAAAAAAAAAAAAAATTGTAGAGATTTGAAGAGGTAAAAAAAAAAAAATGTTGGAGTTTTGAAGAGGTAAAAAAAAAAAAAAAAAAAAATTGAGTTTTGAAGAGGTAAAAAAAAAAAAAAAAAAAATTTGGAGTTTTGAAGAGGTAAAAAAAGGAACAAAAAATCAATGTTGGAGTTTTGAAGAGATAAAAAAAAAATTAAAAAAAAATCAGTTTTGAAGAGGTAAAAAAAGGAACAAAAAATCAATGTTGGAGTTTTGAAGAGGTAAAAAAAAAAAAAAATGTTGGAGTTTTGAAGAGGTAAAAAAAAAAAAAAAAAATTGTGGAGTTTTGAAGAGGTAAAAAAAAAAAAATTTGGAGTATTGAAGAGGTAAAAAAAATAAATAAAAAAAATTGTGGAGTTTTGAAGAGGTAAAAAAAAAAAAAAAAAAAAGTTGGAGTTTTGAAGAGGTAAAAAAAATATATAAAAAAAATTGTGGAGTTTTGAAGAGGTAAAAAAAAATAAAATTTGGAGTATTGAAGAGGTAAAAAAAATAAATAAAAAAAATTGTGGAGTTTTGAAGAGGTAAAAAAAAAAAAAAAAAAAAGTTGGAGTTTTGAAGAGGTAAAAAAAATATATAAAAAAAATTGTGGAGTTTTGAAGAGGTAAAAAAAAAAAAAAATTGGAGTATTGAAGAGGTAAAAAAAATAAATAAAAAAAATGTGGAGTTTTGAAGAGGTAAAAAAAAAAAAAAAGTTGGAGTTTTGAAGAGGTAAAAAAAAAAAAAAAATTTAGGAGTTTTGAAGAGGTAAAAAAAGGAACAAAAAAATCAATGTTGGAGTTTTGAAGAGGTAAAAAAAAAAATAAAAAAAAATTGAGTTTTGAAGAGGTAAAAAAAAAAAAAAGTTGGAGTTTTGAAGAGGTAAAAAAAGGAACAAAAAATCAATGTTGGAGTTTTGAAGAGGTAAAAAAAAAAAAAATGTTGGAGTTTTGAAGAGGTAAAAAAAAAAAAAAAAAAATATTTGGAGTTTTGAAGAGGTAAAAAAAGGAACAAAAAATCAATGTTGGAGTTTTGAAGAGGTAAAAAAAAAATTTAAAAAAAATTGAGTTTTGAAGAGGTAAAAAAAGGAACAAAAAATCAATGTTGGAGTTTTGAAGAGGTAAAAAAAAATAAAAAGTTGGAGTTTTGAAGAGGTAAAAAAAAAAAATAAAAAAAAATGTGGAGTTTTGAAGAGGTAAAAAAAGGAACAAAAAATCAATGTTGGAGTTTTGAAGAGGTAAAAAAAAAAAAAAATGTTGGAGTTTTGAAGAGGTAAAAAAAAAAAAAAAAAAAAAATTGTAGAGATTTGAAGAGGTAAAAAAAAAAAAATGTTGGAGTTTTGAAGAGGTAAAAAAAAAAAAAAAAAAAAATTGAGTTTTGAAGAGGTAAAAAAAAAAAAAAAAAAAATTTGGAGTTTTGAAGAGGTAAAAAAAGGAACAAAAAATCAATGTTGGAGTTTTGAAGAGATAAAAAAAAAATTAAAAAAAAATCAGTTTTGAAGAGGTAAAAAAAGGAACAAAAAATCAATGTTGGAGTTTTGAAGAGGTAAAAAAAAAAAAAAATGTTGGAGTTTTGAAGAGGTAAAAAAAAAAAAAAAAAATTGTGGAGTTTTGAAGAGGTAAAAAAAAAAAAAATTGGAGTATTGAAGAGGTAAAAAAAATAAATAAAAAAAATTGTGGAGTTTTGAAGAGGTAAAAAAAAAAAAAAAAAAAGTTGGAGTTTTGAAGAGGTAAAAAAAATATATAAAAAAAATTGTGGAGTTTTGAAGAGGTAAAAAAAAATAAAATTTGGAGTATTGAAGAGGTAAAAAAAATAAATAAAAAAAATTGTGGAGTTTTGAAGAGGTAAAAAAAAAAAAAAAAAAAAGTTGGAGTTTTGAAGAGGTAAAAAAAATATATAAAAAAAATTGTGGAGTTTTGAAGAGGTAAAAAAAAAAAAAAATTGGAGTATTGAAGAGGTAAAAAAAATAAATAAAAAAAATGTGGAGTTTTGAAGAGGTAAAAAAAAAAAAAAAGTTGGAGTTTTGAAGAGGTAAAAAAAAAAAAAAAATTTAGGAGTTTTGAAGAGGTAAAAAAAGGAACAAAAAAATCAATGTTGGAGTTTTGAAGAGGTAAAAAAAAAAATAAAAAAAAATTGAGTTTTGAAGAGGTAAAAAAAAAAAAAAGTTGGAGTTTTGAAGAGGTAAAAAAAGGAACAAAAAATCAATGTTGGAGTTTTGAAGAGGTAAAAAAAAAAAAAATGTTGGAGTTTTGAAGAGGTAAAAAAAAAAAAAAAAAAATTGTAGAGTTTTGAAGAGGTAAAAAAAAATAAAAATGTTGGAGTTTTGAAGAGGTAAAAAAAAAAAAAAAAAAAAATTTTAGAGTTTTGAAGAGGTAAAAAAAAATAAAAAGTTGGAGTTTTGAAGAGGTAAAAAAAAAATAAAAAAAAATTGTGGAGTTTTGAAGAGGTAAAAAAAGGAACAAAAAATCAATGTTGGAGTTTTGAAGAGGTAAAAAAAAAAAAGTTGGAGTTTTGAAGAGGTAAAAAAAAAAAAAAAAAGTTGGAGTTTTGAAGAGGTAAAAAAAAAAAAAGTTGTAGTTTTGAAGAGGTAAAAAAAATAAATAAAAAAATTTGGAGTTTTGAAGAGGTAAAAAAAAAAAAAAGTTGGAGTTTTGAAGAGGTAAAAAAAAAAAAAAAGAGTTTTGAAGAGGTAAAAAAAAATAAAAAAAAATATTTGGAGTTTTGAAGAGGTAAAAAAAGGAACAAAAAATCAATGTTGGAGTTTTGAAGAGGTAAAAAAAAAATAAAAAAAAATTGAGTTTTGAAGAGGTAAAAAAAGGAACAAAAAATCAATGTTGGAGTTTTGAAGAGGTAAAAAAAAAAAAAAAGTTGGAGTTTTGAAGAGGTAAAAAAAGGAACAAAAAATCAATGTTGGAGTTTTGAAGAGGTAAAAAAATAAATAAATAAAATTGTAGAGTTTTGAAGAGGTAAAAAAAAATAAAAAAGTTGGAGTTTTGAAGAGGTAAAAAAAAAAATAAAAAAAAATGTGGAGTTTTGAAGAGGTAAAAAAAGGAACAAAAAATCAATGTTGGAGTTTTGAAGAGGTAAAAAAAAAAAAGTTGAGTTTTGAAGAGGTAAAAAAAAAAAAAAAAAAGTTGGAGTTTTGAAGAGGTAAAAAAAAAAAAAGTTGTAGTTTTGAAGAGGTAAAAAAAAAAAATAAAAAAATTTGGAGTTTTGAAGAGGTAAAAAAAAAAAAAAGTTGGAGTTTTGAAGAGGTAAAAAAAAAAAAAAAGAGTTTTGAAGAGGTAAAAAAAAAAAAAAAAATATATTTGGAGTTTTGAAGAGGTAAAAAAAGGAACAAAAAATCAATGTTGGAGTTTTGAAGAGGTAAAAAAAAAGTAAAAAAAAATTGAGTTTTGAAGAGGTAAAAAAAGGAACAAAAAATCAATGTTGGAGTTTTGAAGAGGTAAAAAAAAAAAAAAAAGTTGGAGTTTTGAAGAGGTAAAAAAAGGAACAAAAAATCAATGTTGGAGTTTTGAAGAGGTAAAAAAATAAATAAATAAAATTGTAGAGTTTTGAAGAGGTAAAAAAAAATAAAAAAGTTGGAGTTTTGAAGAGGTAAAAAAAAAAAACAAAAAAAAATGTGGAGTTTTGAAGAGGTAAAAAAAGGAACAAAAAATCAATGTTGGAGTTTTGAAGAGGTAAAAAAAAAAAAATGTTGGAGTTTTGAAGAGGTAAAAAAAAAAAAAAAAATTGAGTTTTGAAGAGGTAAAAAAAGGAACAAAAAATCAATGTTGGAGTTTTGAAGAGATAAAAAAAAAAAAAAAAAAAGTTGGAGTTTTGAAGAGGTAAAAAAAAAAAAAAAAAATTTGGAGTTTTGAAGAGGTAAAAAAAAAAAAAAGTTGGAGTTTTGAAGAGGTAAAAAAAAAAAAAAAAATTGAGTTTTGAAGAGGTAAAAAAAAAAAAAAAAAAATATTTGGAGTTTTGAAGAGGTAAAAAAAGGAACAAAAAATCAATGTTGGAGTTTTGAAGAGGTAAAAAAAAAAAAAAAAAATTGGAGTTTTGAAGAGGTAAAAAAAAAAAAAAAAGTTGGAGTTTTGAAGAGGTAAAAAAAGGAACAAAAAATCAATGTTGGAGTTTTGAAGAGGTAAAAAAAAAAAAAAAGTTGGAGTTTTGAAGAGGTAAAAAAAGGAACAAAAAAAATTGTAGAGTTTTGAAGAGGTAAAAAAAAATAAAAAAGTTGGAGTTTTGAAGAGGTAAAAAAAAAAAATAAAAAAAAATGTGGAGTTTTGAAGAGGTAAAAAAAGGAACAAAAAATCAATGTTGGAGTTTTGAAGAGGTAAAAAAAAAAAAAAATGTTGGAGTTTTGAAGAGGTAAAAAAAAAAAAAAAAAAATTGTAGAGATTTGAAGAGGTAAAAAAAAAAATGTTGGAGTTTTGAAGAGGTAAAAAAAAAAAAAAAAAAAAATTGAGTTTTGAAGAGGTAAAAAAAAAAAAAAGTTGGAGTTTTGAAGAGGTAAAAAAAAAAAAAATTTGGAGTTTTGAAGAGGTAAAAAAAAAAAAAAAAAAATTGTGGAGTTTTGAAGAGGTAAAAAAAAAAAAAAAGTTGGAGTTTTGAAGAGGTAAAAAAAAAAAAAAAAATTGAGTTTTGAAGAGGTAAAAAAAGGAACAAAAAATCAATGTTGGAGTTTTGAAGAGGTAAAAAAAAAAAAAAAAAAAGTTGGAGTTTTGAAGAGGTAAAAAAAAAAAAAAGTTGGAGTTTTGAAGAGGTAAAAAAAAAAAAAAAAAAAAATTGTAGAGTTTTGAAGAGGTAAAAAAAAAAAAAAAAATTGGAGTTTTGAAGAGGTAAAAAAAAAAAAAAAAAAAATTGTAGAGATTTGAAGAGGTAAAAAAAATAAATGTTGGAGTTTTGAAGAGGTAAAAAAAAAATAAAAAAAAAAATTGAGTTTTGAAGAGGTAAAAAAAAAAAAAAAAAAAAATTTGGAGTTCTGAAGAGGTAAAAAAAGGAACAAAAAATCAATGTTGGAGTTTTGAAGAGATAAAAAAAAAAAAAAAAAAAAATTGAGTTTTGAAGAGGTAAAAAAAGGAACAAAAAATCAATGTTGGAGTTTTGAAGAGGTAAAAAAAAAAAAAATGGAGTTTTGAAGAGGTAAAAAAAAATAAAATTTGGAGTATTGAAGAGGTAAAAAAAATAAATAAAAAAAATTGTGGAGTTTTGAAGAGGTAAAAAAAAAAAAAAAAAAAGTTGGAGTTTTGAAGAGGTAAAAAAAAATATATAAAAAAAATTGTGGAGTTTTGAAGAGGTAAAAAAAAATAAAATTTGGAGTATTGAAGAGGTAAAAAAAATAAATAAAAAAAATTGTGGAGTTTTGAAGAGGTAAAAAAAAAAAAAAAAAAAAGTTGGAGTTTTGAAGAGGTAAAAAAAATATATAAAAAAAATTGTGGAGTTTTGAAGAGGTAAAAAAAAAAAAAATTTGGAGTATTGAAGAGGTAAAAAAAATAAATAAAAAAAATTGTGGAGTTTTGAAGAGGTAAAAAAAAAAAAAAAGTTGGAGTTTTGAAGAGGTAAAAAAAAATAAAAAATTTAGGAGTTTTGAAGAGGTAAAAAAAGGAACAAAAAATCAATGTTGGAGTTTTGAAGAGGTAAGAAAAAAAAAAAAAAAATTGTGGAGTTTTGAAGAGGTAAAAAAAAAATTAAAAAAAATTGTGGAGTTTTGAAGAGGTAAAAAAAGGAACAAAAAATCAATGTTGGAGTTTTGAAGAGGTAAAAAAAAAAAAAAAAAAGTTGGAGTTTTGAAGAGGTAAAAAAAAAAAAAAGTTGTAGTTTTGAAGAGGTAAAAAAAGGAACAAAAAATCAATGTTGGAGTTTTGAAGAGGTAAAAAAAAAAAAAAAAAAAGTTGGAGTTTTGAAGAGGTAAAAAAAAAAAAAAAGTTGGAGTTTTGAAGAGGTAAAAAAAGGAACAAAAAAAATTGTAGAGTTTTGAAGAGGTAAAAAAAAATAAAAAAGTTGGAGTTTTGAAGAGGTAAAAAAAAAAAATAAAAAAAAATGTGGAGTTTTGAAGAGGTAAAAAAAGGAACAAAAAATCAATGTTGGAGTTTTGAAGAGGTAAAAAAAAAAAAAAATGTTGGAGTTTTGAAGAGGTAAAAAAAAAAAAAAAAAAAATTGTAGAGATTTGAAGAGGTAAAAAAAAAAAATGTTGGAGTTTTGAAGAGGTAAAAAAAAAAAAAAAAAAAAATTGAGTTTTGAAGAGGTAAAAAAAAAAAAAAGTTGGAGTTTTGAAGAGGTAAAAAAAAAAAAAATTTGGAGTTTTGAAGAGGTAAAAAAAAAAAAAAAAAAATTGTGGAGTTTTGAAGAGGTAAAAAAAAAAAAAAAGTTGGAGTTTTGAAGAGGTAAAAAAAAAAAAAAAAATTGAGTTTTGAAGAGGTAAAAAAAGGAACAAAAAATCAATGTTGGAGTTTTGAAGAGGTAAAAAAAAAAAAAAAAAAAGTTGGAGTTTTGAAGAGGTAAAAAAAAAAAAAAGTTGGAGTTTTGAAGAGGTAAAAAAAAAAAAAAAATTTGGAGTTTTGAAGAGGTAAAAAAAAAAAAAGTTGGAGTTTTGAAGAGGTAAAAAAAAAAAAAAAAATTGAGTTTTGAAGAGGTAACAAAAAAAAAAAAAAAAATTGAGTTTTGAAGAGGTAAAAAAAGGAACAAAAAATCAATGTTGGAGTTTTGAAGAGGTAAAAAAAAAAAAAAAGTTGGAGTTTTGAAGAGGTAAAAAAAGGAACAAAAAAAATTGTAGAGTTTTGAAGAGGTAAAAAAAATAAAAAAGTTGGAGTTTTGAAGAGGTAAAAAAAAAAAATAAAAAAAAATGTGGAGTTTTGAAGAGGTAAAAAAAGGAACAAAAAATCAATGTTGGAGTTTTGAAGAGGTAAAAAAAAAAAAAAATGTTGGAGTTTTGAAGAGGTAAAAAAAAAAAAAAAAAAAAATTGTAGAGATTTGAAGAGGTAAAAAAAAAAAATGTTGGAGTTTTGAAGAGGTAAAAAAAAAATAAAAAAAAAAATTGAGTTTTGAAGAGGTAAAAAAAAAAAAAAAAAAAAATTTGGAGTTCTGAAGAGGTAAAAAAAGGAACAAAAAATCAATGTTGGAGTTTTGAAGAGATAAAAAAAAATAAAAAAAAAAATTGAGTTTTGAAGAGGTAAAAAAAGGAACAAAAAATCAATGTTGGAGTTTTGAAGAGGTAAAAAAAAAAAAAATGGAGTTTTGAAGAGGTAAAAAAAAATTAAAAAAAAATTGTGGAGTTTTGAAGAGGTAAAAAAAAATAAAATTTGGAGTATTGAAGAGGTAAAAAAAATAAATAAAAAAAATTGTGGAGTTTTGAAGAGGTAAAAAAAAAAAAAAAAAAAGTTGGAGTTTTGAAGAGGTAAAAAAAAATATATAAAAAAAATTGTGGAGTTTTGAAGAGGTAAAAAAAAATAAAATTTGGAGTATTGAAGAGGTAAAAAAAATAAATAAAAAAAATTGTGGAGTTTTGAAGAGGTAAAAAAAAAAAAAAAAAAAAGTTGGAGTTTTGAAGAGGTAAAAAAAATATATAAAAAAAATTGTGGAGTTTTGAAGAGGTAAAAAAAAATAAAATTTGGAGTATTGAAGAGGTAAAAAAAATAAATAAAAAAAATTGTGGAGTTTTGAAGAGGTAAAAAAAAAAAAAAAGTTGGAGTTTTGAAGAGGTAAAAAAAAATAAAAAATTTAGGAGTTTTGAAGAGGTAAAAAAAGGAACAAAAAATCAATGTTGGAGTTTTGAAGAGGTAAGAAAAAAAAAAAAAAAAATTGTGGAGTTTTGAAGAGGTAAAAAAAAAATTAAAAAAAATTGTGGAGTTTTGAAGAGGTAAAAAAAGGAACAAAAAATCAATGTTGGAGTTTTGAAGAGGTAAAAAAAAAAAAGTTGGAGTTTTGAAGAGGTAAAAAAAGGAACAAAAAATCAATGTTGGAGTTTTGCAGAGGTAAAAAAAAAAAAAAAAAAAGTTGGAGTTTTGAGGAGGTAAAAAAAAAAAAAGTTGGAGTTTTGAAGAGGTAAAAAAAAAAAAAAAAAAAAATTGTAGAGTTTTGAAGAGGTAAAAAAAAAAAAAAAGTTGGAGTTTTGAAGAGGTAAAAAAAAAAAAAAATTTGAGTTTTGAAGAGGTAAAAAAAAAAAAAAAAAATTTGGAGTTTTGAAGAGGTAAAAAAAGGAACAAAAAATCAATGTTGGAGTTTTGAAGAGGTAAAAAAAAAAAAAAAAAAAATTGTGGAGTTTTGAAGAGGTAAAAAAAAAAAAATGTTGGAGTTTTGAAGAGATAAAAAAAAAAAAAAAAAATTGAGTTTTGAAGAGGTAAAAAAAAAAATGTTGGAGTTTTGAAGAGGTAAAAAAAAATTTAAAAAAAAATGAGTTTTGAAGAGATAAAAAAAGGAACAAAAAATCAATGTTGGAGTTTTGAAGAGGTAAAAAAAAAAAAAAAAAAAGTTGGAGTTTTGAAGAGGTAAAAAAAAAAAAAAAAAAAATTGTGGAGTTTTGAAGAGGTAAAAAAAGGAACAAAAAATCAATGTTGGAGTTTTGAAGAGGTAAAAAAAAAAAAAAAAAAGTTGGAGTTTTGAAGAGGTAAAAAAAGGAACAAAAAATCAATGTTGGAGTTTTGCAGAGGTAAAAAAAAAAAAAAAAAAAGTTGGAGTTTTGAAGAGGTAAAAAAAAAAAAAAGTTGGAGTTTTGAAGAGGTAAAAAAAAAAAAAAAAAAAAAATTGTAGAGTTTTGAAGAGGTAAAAAAAAAAAAAAAAGTTGGAGTTTTGAAGAGGTAAAAAAAAAAAAAAAATTGGAGTTTTGAAGAGGTAAAAAAAAAAAAAAAAAATTTGGAGTTTTGAAGAGGTAAAAAAAGGAACAAAAAATCAATGTTGGAGTTTTGAAGAGGTAAAAAAAAAAAAAAAAAAAATTGTGGAGTTTTGAAGAGGTAAAAAAAGGAACAAAAAATCAATGTTGGAGTTTTGAAGAGGTAAAAAAAAAAAAGTTGGAGTTTTGAAGAGGTAAAAAAAAAAAAAAAAAGTTGGAGTTTTGAAGAGGTAAAAAAAAAAAAAAAAAAAATTGTGGAGTTTTGAAGAGGTAAAAAAAAAAAAAAGTTGGAGTTTTGAAGAGGTAAAAAAAAAAAAAAAAATTGAGTTTTGAAGAGGTAAAAAAAAAAAAAAAAAAAAATTGTGGAGTTTTGAAGAGGTAAAAAAAGGAACAAAAAATCAATGTTGGAGTTTTGAAGAGGTAAAAAAAAAAAAAAAAAAAATTGAATTTTGAAGAGGTAAAAAAAAAAAAAAAGTTGGAGTTTTGAAGAGGTAAAAAAAGGAACAAAAAATCAATGTTGGAGTTTTGAAGAGGTAAAAAAAAAAAAGTTGGAGTTTTGAAGAGGTAAAAAAAAAAAATTGAGTTTTGAAGAGGTAAAAAAAAAAAAAATTTGGAGTATTGAAGAGGTAAAAAAAATAAATAAAAAAAATTGTGGAGTTTTGAAGAGGTAAAAAAAAAAAAAAAGTTGGAGTTTTGAAGAGGTAAAAAAAAATAAAAAATTTAGGAGTTTTGAAGAGGTAAAAAAAGGAACAAAAAATCAATGTTGGAGTTTTGAAGAGGTAAAAAAATAAATAAAAAAAAATTGAGTTTTGAAGAGGTAAAAAAAAAAAAAAAGTTGGAGTTTTGAAGAGGTAAAAAAAGGAACAAAAAATCAATGTTGGAGTTTTGAAGAGGTAAAAAAAAAAAAAATGTTGGAGTTTTGAAGAGGTAAAAAAAAAAAAAAAAAAAAATTGTGGAGTTTTGAAGAGGTAAAAGAAAAATAAAAAAAAATTGTGGAGTTTTGAAGAGGTAAAAAAAGGAACAAAAAATCAATGTTGGAGTTTTGAAGAGGTAAAAAAAAAAAAGTTGGAGTTTTGAAGAGGTAAAAAAAAAAAAAAAAAGTTGGAGTTTTGAAGAGGTAAAAAAAAAAAAAAGTTGGAGTTTTGAAGAGGTAAAAAAAAAAAAAAAAAAAAATTGTGGAGTTTTGAAGAGGTAAAAAAAAAAAGAAAAGTTGGAGTTTTGAAGAGGTAAAAAAAAAATAAAATAAATGAGTTTTGAAGAGGTAAAAAAAAAAAAAAAAAAAATTGTGGAGTTTTGAAGAGGTAAAAAAAGGAACAAAAAATCAATGTTGGAGTTTTGAAGAGGTAAAAAAAATAAATAAAAAATTGTGGAGTTTTGAAGAGGTAAAAAAAATATAAAAAAATTTGTGGAGTTTTGAAGAGGTAAAAAAAAAAAATGTTGGAGTTTTGAAGAGATAAAAAAAAAAAAAAAAAAAATTGAGTTTTGAAGAGGTAAAAAAAAAAAATGTTGGAGTTTTGAAGAGGTAAAAAAAAAATAAAAAAAAATTGAGTTTTGAAGAGGTAAAAAAAGGAACAAAAAATCAATGTTGGAGTTTTGAAGAGGTAAAAAAAAAAAAAAAAAAAGTTGGAGTTTTGAAGAGGTAAAAAAAGGAACAAAAAATCAATGTTGGAGTTTTGAAGAGGTAAAAAAATAAATAAAAAAAAATTGAGTTTTGAAGAGGTAAAAAAAAAAAAAAAGTTGGAGTTTTGAAGAGGTAAAAAAAGGAACAAAAAATCAATGTTGGAGTTTTGAAGAGGTAAAAAAAAAAAAAATGTTGGAGTTTTGAAGAGGTAAAAAAAAAAAAAAAAAAAAAATTGTGGAGTTTTGAAGAGGTAAAAGAAAAATAAAAAAAAATTGTGGAGTTTTGAAGAGGTAAAAAAAGGAACAAAAAATCAATGTTGGAGTTTTGAAGAGGTAAAAAAAAAAAAGTTGGAGTTTTGAAGAGGTAAAAAAAAAAAAAAAAAAGTTGGAGTTTTGAAGAGGTAAAAAAAAAAAAAAGTTGTAGTTTTGAAGAGGTAAAAAAAAAAAAAAAAAAAAATTGTGGAGTTTTGAAGAGGTAAAAAAAAAATAAAATAAATGAGTTTTGAAGAGGTAAAAAAAAAAAAAAAAAAAAATTGTGGAGTTTTGAAGAGGTAAAAAAAGGAACAAAAAATCAATGTTGGAGTTTTGAAGAGGTAAAAAAAAAAAATAAAAAATTGTGGAGTTTTGAAGAGGTAAAAAAAATATAAAAAAATTTGTGGAGTTTTGAAGAGGTAAAAAAAAAAAATGTTGGAGTTTTGAAGAGATAAAAAAAAAAAAAAAAAAAATTGAGTTTTGAAGAGGTAAAAAAAAAAAATGTTGGAGTTTTGAAGAGGTAAACAAAAAATAAAAAAAAATTGAGTTTTGAAGAGGTAAAAAAAGGAACAAAAAATCAATGTTGGAGTTTTGAAGAGGTAAAAAAAAAAAAAAAAAAAGTTGGAGTTTTGAAGAGGTAAAAAAAGGAACAAAAAATCAATGTTGGAGTTTTGAAGAGGTAAAAAAAAAAAAAAAAAAAGTTGGAGTTTTGAAGAGGTAAAAAAAAAAAAAGTTGGAGTTTTGAAGAGGTAAAAAAAAAAAAAAAATTTGGAGTTTTGAAGAGGTAAAAAAAAAAAAAAAAGTTGGAGTTTTGAAGAGGTAAAAAAAAAAAAAAAAGTTGGAGTTTTGAAGAGGTAAAAAAAAAAAAAAAAAAAATTGTGGAGTTTTGAAGAGGTAAAAAAAAAAAAAAAGTTGGAGTTTTGAAGAGGTAAAAAAAAAAAAAAGAATTGAGTTTTGAAGAGGTAAAAAAAAAAAAAAAAAAAATTGTGGAGTTTTGAAGAGGTAAAAAAAGGAACAAAAAATCAATGTTGGAGTTTTGAAGAGGTAAAAAAAAAAAAAAAAAAAATTGAATTTTGAAGAGGTAAAAAAAAAAAAAAGTTGGAGTTTTGAAGAGGTAAAAAAAGGAACAAAAAATCAATGTTGGAGTTTTGAAGAGGTAAAAAAAAAAAAGTTGGAGTTTTGAAGAGGTAAAAAAAAAAAATTGAGTTTTGAAGAGGTAAAAAAAAAAAAAATTTGGAGTATTGAAGAGGTAAAAAAAATAAATAAAAAAAATTGTGGAGTTTTGAAGAGGTAAAAAAAAAAAAAAAAAAAGTTGGAGTTTTGAAGAGGTAAAAAAAAATATATAAAAAAAATTGTGGAGTTTTGAAGAGGTAAAAAAAAATAAAATTTGGAGTATGAAGAGGTAAAAAAAATAAATAAAAAATTGTGGAGTTTTGAAGAGGTAAAAAAAATATAAAAAAAATTTGTGGAGTTTTGAAGAGGTAAAAAAAAAAAAATGTTGGAGTTTTGAAGAGATAAAAAAAAAAAAAAAAAAATTGAGTTTTGAAGAGGTAAAAAAAAAAATGTTGGAGTTTTGAAGAGGTAAAAAAAAATTTAAAAAAAAATGAGTTTTGAAGAGGTAAAAAAAGGAACAAAAAATCAATGTTGGAGTTTTGAAGAGGTAAAAAAAAAAAAAAAAAAAGTTGGAGTTTTGAAGAGGTAAAAAAAAAAAAAAAAAAAATTGTGGAGTTTTGAAGAGGTAAAAAAAGGAACAAAAAATCAATGTTGGAGTTTTGAAGAGGTAAAAAAAAAAAAAAAAAAGTTGGAGTTTTGAAGAGGTAAAAAAAGGAACAAAAAATCAATGTTGGAGTTTTGCAGAGGTAAAAAAAAAAAAAAAAAAAGTTGGAGTTTTGAAGAGGTAAAAAAAAAAAAAAGTTGGAGTTTTGAAGAGGTAAAAAAAAAAAAAAAAAAAAAATTGTAGAGTTTTGAAGAGGTAAAAAAAAAAAAAAAAGTTGGAGTTTTGAAGAGGTAAAAAAAAAAAAAAAATTGGAGTTTTGAAGAGGTAAAAAAAAAAAAAAAAAATTTGGAGTTTTGAAGAGGTAAAAAAAGGAACAAAAAATCAATGTTGGAGTTTTGAAGAGGTAAAAAAAAAAAAAAAAAAAATTGTGGAGTTTTGAAGAGGTAAAAAAAAAAAAATGTTGGAGTTTTGAAGAGATAAAAAAAAAAAAAAAAAAATTGAGTTTTGAAGAGGTAAAAAAAAAAATGTTGGAGTTTTGAAGAGGTAAAAAAAAAATTAAAAAAAAATGAGTTTTGAAGAGGTAAAAAAAGGAACAAAAAATCAATGTTGGAGTTTTGAAGAGGTAAAAAAAAAAAAAAAAAAAGTTGGAGTTTTGAAGAGGTAAAAAAAAAAAAAAAAAAAATTGTGGAGTTTTGAAGAGGTAAAAAAAGGAACAAAAAATCAATGTTGGAGTTTTGAAGAGGTAAAAAAAAAAAAAAAAAAGTTGGAGTTTTGAAGAGGTAAAAAAAGGAACAAAAAATCAATGTTGGAGTTTTGCAGAGGTAAAAAAAAAAAAAAAAAAAGTTGGAGTTTTGAAGAGGTAAAAAAAAAAAAAAGTTGGAGTTTTGAAGAGGTAAAAAAAAAAAAAAAAAAAAAATTGTAGAGTTTTGAAGAGGTAAAAAAAAAAAAAAAAGTTGGAGTTTTGAAGAGGTAAAAAAAAAAAAAAAATTGGAGTTTTGAAGAGGTAAAAAAAAAAAAAAAAAATTTGGAGTTTTGAAGAGGTAAAAAAAGGAACAAAAAATCAATGTTGGAGTTTTGAAGAGGTAAAAAAAAAAAAAAAAAAATTGTGGAGTTTTGAAGAGGTAAAAAAAAAAAAATGTTGGAGTTTTGAAGAGATAAAAAAAAAAAAAAAAAAATTGAGTTTTGAAGAGGTAAAAAAAAAAATGTTGGAGTTTTGAAGAGGTAAAAAAAAAATTAAAAAAAAATGAGTTTTGAAGAGGTAAAAAAAGGAACAAAAAATCAATGTTGGAGTTTTGAAGAGGTAAAAAAAAAAAAAAAAAAAGTTGGAGTTTTGAAGAGGTAAAAAAAAAAAAAAAAAAAATTGTGGAGTTTTGAAGAGGTAAAAAAAGGAACAAAAAATCAATGTTGGAGTTTTGAAGAGGTAAAAAAAAAAAAAAAAAAGTTGGAGTTTTGAAGAGGTAAAAAAAGGAACAAAAAATCAATGTTGGAGTTTTGCAGAGGTAAAAAAAAAAAAAAAAAAAGTTGGAGTTTTGAGGAGGTAAAAAAAAAAAAAAGTTGGAGTTTTGAAGAGGTAAAAAAAAAAAAAAAAAAAAATTGTAGAGTTTTGAAGAGGTAAAAAAAAAAAAAAAAGTTGGAGTTTTGAAGAGGTAAAAAAAAAAAAAAATTGGAGTTTTGAAGAGGTAAAAAAAAAAAAAAAAAATTTGGAGTTTTGAAGAGGTAAAAAAAGGAACAAAAAATCAATGTTGGAGTTTTGAAGAGGTAAAAAAAAAAAAAAAAAAAATTGTGGAGTTTTGAAGAGGTAAAAAAAAAAAAATGTTGGAGTTTTGAAGAGATAAAAAAAAAAAAAAAAAATTGAGTTTTGAAGAGGTAAAAAAAAAAATGTTGGAGTTTTGAAGAGGTAAAAAAAAATTTAAAAAAAAATGAGTTTTGAAGAGATAAAAAAAGGAACAAAAAATCAATGTTGGAGTTTTGAAGAGGTAAAAAAAAAAAAAAAAAAAGTTGGAGTTTTGAAGAGGTAAAAAAAAAAAAAAAAAAATTGTGGAGTTTTGAAGAGGTAAAAAAAGGAACAAAAAATCAATGTTGGAGTTTTGAAGAGGTAAAAAAAAAAAAAAAAAAGTTGGAGTTTTGAAGAGGTAAAAAAAGGAACAAAAAATCAATGTTGGAGTTTTGCAGAGGTAAAAAAAAAAAAAAAAAAAGTTGGAGTTTTGAAGAGGTAAAAAAAAAAAAAGTTGGAGTTTTGAAGAGGTAAAAAAAAAAAAAAAAAAAAAATTGTAGAGTTTTGAAGAGGTAAAAAAAAAAAAAAAAAGTTGGAGTTTTGAAGAGGTAAAAAAAAAAAAAAAATTGGAGTTTTGAAGAGGTAAAAAAAAAAAAAAAAAATTTGGAGTTTTGAAGAGGTAAAAAAAGGAACAAAAAATCAATGTTGGAGTTTTGAAGAGGTAAAAAAAAAAAAAAAAAAAATTGTGGAGTTTTGAAGAGGTAAAAAAAGGAACAAAAAATCAATGTTGGAGTTTTGAAGAGGTAAAAAAAAAAAAGTTGGAGTTTTGAAGAGGTAAAAAAAAAAAAAAAAAAGTTGGAGTTTTGAAGAGGTAAAAAAAAAAAAAAAAAAAATTGTGGAGTTTTGAAGAGGTAAAAAAAAAAAAAAGTTGGAGTTTTGAAGAGGTAAAAAAAAAAAAAAAAATTGAGTTTTGAAGAGGTAAAAAAAAAAAAAAAAAAAAATTGTGGAGTTTTGAAGAGGTAAAAAAAGGAACAAAAAATCAATGTTGGAGTTTTGAAGAGGTAAAAAAAAAAAAAAAAAAAATTGAATTTTGAAGAGGTAAAAAAAAAAAAAAGTTGGAGTTTTGAAGAGGTAAAAAAAGGAACAAAAAATCAATGTTGGAGTTTTGAAGAGGTAAAAAAAAAAAAGTTGGAGTTTTGAAGAGGTAAAAAAAAAAAATTGAGTTTTGAAGAGGTAAAAAAAAAAAAAATTTGGAGTATTGAAGAGGTAAAAAAAATAAATAAAAAAAATTGTGGAGTTTTGAAGAGGTAAAAAAAAAAAAAAAGTTGGAGTTTTGAAGAGGTAAAAAAAAATAAAAAATTTAGGAGTTTTGAAGAGGTAAAAAAAGGAACAAAAAATCAATGTTGGAGTTTTGAAGAGGTAAAAAAATAAATAAAAAAAATTGAGTTTTGAAGAGGTAAAAAAAAAAAAAAAGTTGGAGTTTTGAAGAGGTAAAAAAAGGAACAAAAAATCAATGTTGGAGTTTTGAAGAGGTAAAAAAAAAAAAAATGTTGGAGTTTTGAAGAGGTAAAAAAAAAAAAAAAAAAAAATTGTGGAGTTTTGAAGAGGTAAAAGAAAAATAAAAAAAAATTGTGGAGTTTTGAAGAGGTAAAAAAAGGAACAAAAAATCAATGTTGGAGTTTTGAAGAGGTAAAAAAAAAAAAGTTGGAGTTTTGAAGAGGTAAAAAAAAAAAAAAAAAGTTGGAGTTTTGAAGAGGTAAAAAAAAAAAAAAGTTGTAGTTTTGAAGAGGTAAAAAAAAAAAAAAAAAAAAATTGTGGAGTTTTGAAGAGGTAAAAAAAAAAAGAAAAGTTGGAGTTTTGAAGAGGTAAAAAAAAAATAAAATAAATGAGTTTTGAAGAGGTAAAAAAAAAAAAAAAAAAAAATTGTGGAGTTTTGAAGAGGTAAAAAAAGGAACAAAAAATCAATGTTGGAGTTTTGAAGAGGTAAAAAAAATAAATAAAAAATTGTGGAGTTTTGAAGAGGTAAAAAAAATATAAAAAAATTTGTGGAGTTTTGAAGAGGTAAAAAAAAAAAATGTTGGAGTTTTGAAGAGATAAAAAAAAAAAAAAAAAATTGAGTTTTGAAGAGGTAAAAAAAAAAAATGTTGGAGTTTTGAAGAGGTAAAAAAAAAATAAAAAAAAATTGAGTTTTGAAGAGGTAAAAAAAGGAACAAAAAATCAATGTTGGAGTTTTGAAGAGGTAAAAAAAAAAAAAAAAAAAGTTGGAGTTTTGAAGAGGTAAAAAAAGGAACAAAAAATCAATGTTGGAGTTTTGAAGAGGTAAAAAAATAAATAAAAAAAAATTGAGTTTTGAAGAGGTAAAAAAAAAAAAAAAGTTGGAGTTTTGAAGAGGTAAAAAAAGGAACAAAAAATCAATGTTGGAGTTTTGAAGAGGTAAAAAAAAAAAAAATGTTGGAGTTTTGAAGAGGTAAAAAAAAAAAAAAAAAAAAAATTGTGGAGTTTTGAAGAGGTAAAAGAAAAATAAAAAAAAATTGTGGAGTTTTGAAGAGGTAAAAAAAGGAACAAAAAATCAATGTTGGAGTTTTGAAGAGGTAAAAAAAAAAAAGTTGGAGTTTTGAAGAGGTAAAAAAAAAAAAAAAAAAGTTGGAGTTTTGAAGAGGTAAAAAAAAAAAAAAGTTGTAGTTTTGAAGAGGTAAAAAAAAAAAAAAAAAAAAATTGTGGAGTTTTGAAGAGGTAAAAAAAAAAAGAAAAGTTGGAGTTTTGAAGAGGTAAAAAAAAAATAAAATAAATGAGTTTTGAAGAGGTAAAAAAAAAAAAAAAAAAAAATTGTGGAGTTTTGAAGAGGTAAAAAAAGGAACAAAAAATCAATGTTGGAGTTTTGAAGAGGTAAAAAAAAAAAATAAAAAATTGTGGAGTTTTGAAGAGGTAAAAAAAATATAAAAAAATTGGTGGAGTTTTGAAGAGGTAAAAAAAAAAAATGTTGGAGTTTTGAAGAGATAAAAAAAAAAAAAAAAAAATTGAGTTTTGAAGAGGTAAAAAAAAAAAATGTTGGAGTTTTGAAGAGGTAAAAAAAAAATTAAAAAAAATTGAGTTTTGAAGAGGTAAAAAAAGGAACAAAAAATCAATGTTGGAGTTTTGAAGAGGTAAAAAAAAAAAAAAAAAAAGTTGGAGTTTTGAAGAGGTAAAAAAAGGAACAAAAAATCAATGTTGGAGTTTTGAAGAGGTAAAAAAAAAAAAAAAAAAAGTTGGAGTTTTGAAGAGGTAAAAAAAAAAAAAGTTGGAGTTTTGAAGAGGTAAAAAAAAAAAAAAAATTTGGAGTTTTGAAGAGGTAAAAAAAAAAAAAAAAGTTGGAGTTTTGAAGAGGTAAAAAAAAAAAAAAAAGTTGGAGTTTTGAAGAGGTAAAAAAAAAAAAAAAAAAAATTGTGGAGTTTTGAAGAGGTAAAAAAAAAAAAAAAGTTGGAGTTTTGAAGAGGTAAAAAAAAAAAAAAAAATTGAGTTTTGAAGAGGTAAAAAAAAAAAAAAAAAAAAATTGTGGAGTTTTGAAGAGGTAAAAAAAGGAACAAAAAATCAATGTTGGAGTTTTGAAGAGGTAAAAAAAAAAAAAAAAAAATTGAATTTTGAAGAGGTAAAAAAAAAAAAAAAGTTGGAGTTTTGAAGAGGTAAAAAAAGGAACAAAAAATCAATGTTGGAGTTTTGAAGAGGTAAAAAAAAAAAAGTTGGAGTTTTGAAGAGGTAAAAAAAAAAAATTGAGTTTTGAAGAGGTAAAAAAAAAAAAAATTTGGAGTATTGAAGAGGTAAAAAAAATAAATAAAAAAAATTGTGGAGTTTTGAAGAGGTAAAAAAAAAAAAAAAGTAGGAGTTTTGAAGAGGTAAAAAAAAATAAAAAATTTAGGAGTTTTGAAGAGGTAAAAAAAGGAACAAAAAATCAATGTTGGAGTTTTGAAGATGTAAAAAAATAAATAAAAAAAAATTGAGTTTTGAAGAGGTAAAAAAAGGAACAAAAAATCAATGTTGGAGTTTTGAAGAGGTAAAAAAAAAAAAAATGTTGGAGTTTTGAAGAGGTAAAAAAAAAAATAAAAAAAAAATTGTGGAGTTTTGAAGAGGTCAAAGAAAAATAAAAAAAAATTGTGGAGTTTTGAAGAGGTAAAAAAAGGAACAAAAAATCAATGTTGGAGTTTTGAAGAGGTAAAAAAAAAAAAGTTGGAGTTTTGAAGAGGTAAAAAAAAAAAAAAAAAAGTTGGAGTTTTGAAGAGGTAAAAAAAAAAAAAAGTTGTAGTTTTGAAGAGGTAAAAAAAAAAAAAAAAAAAAATTGTGGAGTTTTGAAGAGGTAAAAAAAAAAAGAAAAGTTGGAGTTTTGAAGAGGTAAAAAAAAAATAAAATAAATGAGTTTTGAAGAGGTAAAAAAAAAAAAAAAAAAAAATTGTGGAGTTTTGAAGAGGTAAAAAAAGGAACAAAAAATCAATGTTGGAGTTTTGAAGAGGTAAAAAAAATAAATAAAAAATTGTGGAGTTTTGAAGAGGTAAAAAAAATATAAAAAAATTTGTGGAGTTTTGAAGAGGTAAAAAAAAAAAATGTTGGAGTTTTGAAGAGATAAAAAAAAAAAAAAAGTTGGAGTTTTGAAGAGGTAAAAAAAGGAACAAAAAATCAATGTTGGAGTTTTGAAGAGGTAAAAAAAAAAAAAATGTTGGAGTTTTGAAGAGGTAAAAAAAAAAAAAAAAAAAAATTGTGGAGTTTTGAAGAGGTAAAAGAAAAATAAAAAAAAATTGTGGAGTTTTGAAGAGGTAAAAAAAGGAACAAAAAATCAATGTTGGAGTTTTGAAGAGGTAAAAAAAAAAAAGTTGGAGTTTTGAAGAGGTAAAAAAAAAAAAAAAAAGTTGGAGTTTTGAAGAGGTAAAAAAAAAAAAAAGTTGTAGTTTTGAAGAGGTAAAAAAAAAAAAAAAAAAAAATTGTGGAGTTTTGAAGAGGTAAAAAAAAAAAGAAAAGTTGGAGTTTTGAAGAGGTAAAAAAAAAATAAAATAAATGAGTTTTGAAGAGGTAAAAAAAAAAAAAAAAAAAATTGTGGAGTTTTGAAGAGGTAAAAAAAGGAACAAAAAATCAATGTTGGAGTTTTGAAGAGGTAAAAAAAATAAATAAAAAATTGTGGAGTTTTGAAGAGGTAAAAAAAATATAAAAAAATTTGTGGAGTTTTGAAGAGGTAAAAAAAAAAAATGTTGGAGTTTTGAAGAGATAAAAAAAAAAAAAAAAAATTGAGTTTTGAAGAGGTAAAAAAAAAAAATGTTGGAGTTTTGAAGAGGTAAAAAAAAAATAAAAAAAAATTGAGTTTTGAAGAGGTAAAAAAAGGAACAAAAAATCAATGTTGGAGTTTTGAAGAGGTAAAAAAAAAAAAAAAAAAAGTTGGAGTTTTGAAGAGGTAAAAAAAGGAACAAAAAATCAATGTTGGAGTTTTGAAGAGGTAAAAAAATAAATAAAAAAAAATTGAGTTTTGAAGAGGTAAAAAAAAAAAAAAAGTTGGAGTTTTGAAGAGGTAAAAAAAGGAACAAAAAATCAATGTTGGAGTTTTGAAGAGGTAAAAAAAAAAAAAATGTTGGAGTTTTGAAGAGGTAAAAAAAAAAAAAAAAAAAAATTGTGGAGTTTTGAAGAGGTAAAAGAAAAATAAAAAAAAATTGTGGAGTTTTGAAGAGGTAAAAAAAGGAACAAAAAATCAATGTTGGAGTTTTGAAGAGGTAAAAAAAAAAAAGTTGGAGTTTTGAAGAGGTAAAAAAAAAAAAAAAAAAGTTGGAGTTTTGAAGAGGTAAAAAAAAAAAAAAGTTGTAGTTTTGAAGAGGTAAAAAAAAAAAAAAAAAAAAATTGTGGAGTTTTGAAGAGGTAAAAAAAAAAAGAAAAGTTGGAGTTTTGAAGAGGTAAAAAAAAAATAAAATAAATGAGTTTTGAAGAGGTAAAAAAAAAAAAAAAAAAAATTGTGGAGTTTTGAAGAGGTAAAAAAAGGAACAAAAAATCAATGTTGGAGTTTTGAAGAGGTAAAAAAAAAAAATAAAAAATTGTGGAGTTTTGAAGAGGTAAAAAAAATATAAAAAAATTGGTGGAGTTTTGAAGAGGTAAAAAAAAAAAATGTTGGAGTTTTGAAGAGATAAAAAAAAAAAAAAAAAAATTGAGTTTTGAAGAGGTAAAAAAAAAAAATGTTGGAGTTTTGAAGAGGTAAAAAAAAAATTAAAAAAAATTGAGTTTTGAAGAGGTAAAAAAAGGAACAAAAAATCAATGTTGGAGTTTTGAAGAGGTAAAAAAAAAAAAAAAAAAAGTTGGAGTTTTGAAGAGGTAAAAAAAGGAACAAAAAATCAATGTTGGAGTTTTGAAGAGGTAAAAAAAAAAAAAAAAAAAGTTGGAGTTTTGAAGAGGTAAAAAAAAAAAAAGTTGGAGTTTTGAAGAGGTAAAAAAAAAAAAAAAATTTGGAGTTTTGAAGAGGTAAAAAAAAAAAAAAAAGTTGGAGTTTTGAAGAGGTAAAAAAAAAAAAAAAAGTTGGAGTTTTGAAGAGGTAAAAAAAAAAAAAAAAAAATTGTGGAGTTTTGAAGAGGTAAAAAAAAAAAAAAAGTTGGAGTTTTGAAGAGGTAAAAAAAAAAAAAAAAATTGAGTTTTGAAGAGGTAAAAAAAAAAAAAAAAAAAAATTGTGGAGTTTTGAAGAGGTAAAAAAAGGAACAAAAAATCAATGTTGGAGTTTTGAAGAGGTAAAAAAAAAAAAAAAAAAATTGAATTTTGAAGAGGTAAAAAAAAAAAAAAAGTTGGAGTTTTGAAGAGGTAAAAAAAGGAACAAAAAATCAATGTTGGAGTTTTGAAGAGGTAAAAAAAAAAAAGTTGGAGTTTTGAAGAGGTAAAAAAAAAAAATTGAGTTTTGAAGAGGTAAAAAAAAAAAAAATTTGGAGTATTGAAGAGGTAAAAAAAATAAATAAAAAAAATTGTGGAGTTTTGAAGAGGTAAAAAAAAAAAAAAAGTAGGAGTTTTGAAGAGGTAAAAAAAAATAAAAAATTTAGGAGTTTTGAAGAGGTAAAAAAAGGAACAAAAAATCAATGTTGGAGTTTTGAAGATGTAAAAAAATAAATAAAAAAAAATTGAGTTTTGAAGAGGTAAAAAAAGGAACAAAAAATCAATGTTGGAGTTTTGAAGAGGTAAAAAAAAAAAAAATGTTGGAGTTTTGAAGAGGTAAAAAAAAAAAAAAAAAAAAAATTGTGGAGTTTTGAAGAGGTCAAAGAAAAATAAAAAAAAATTGTGGAGTTTTGAAGAGGTAAAAAAAGGAACAAAAAATCAATGTTGGAGTTTTGAAGAGGTAAAAAAAAAAAAGTTGGAGTTTTGAAGAGGTAAAAAAAAAAAAAAAAAAGTTGGAGTTTTGAAGAGGTAAAAAAAAAAAAAAGTTGTAGTTTTGAAGAGGTAAAAAAAAAAAAAAAAAAAATTGTGGAGTTTTGAAGAGGTAAAAAAAAAAGAAAAGTTGGAGTTTTGAAGAGGTAAAAAAAAAATAAAATAAATGAGTTTTGAAGAGGTAAAAAAAAAAAAAAAAAAAAATTGTGGAGTTTTGAAGAGGTAAAAAAAGGAACAAAAAATCAATGTTGGAGTTTTGAAGAGGTAAAAAAAATAAATAAAAAATTGTGGAGTTTTGAAGAGGTAAAAAAAATATAAAAAAATTTGTGGAGTTTTGAAGAGGTAAAAAAAAAAAATGTTGGAGTTTTGAAGAGATAAAAAAAAAAAAAAAAAAAATTGAGTTTTGAAGAGGTAAAAAAAAAAAATGTTGGAGTTTTGAAGAGGTAAAAAAAAAATTAAAAAAAAATTGAGTTTTGAAGAGGTAAAAAAAGGAACAAAAAATCAATGTTGGAGTTTTGAAGAGGTAAAAAAAAAAAAAAAAAAAGTTGGAGTTTTGAAGAGGTAAAAAAAGGAACAAAAAATCAATGTTGGAGTTTTGAAGAGGTAAAAAAAAAAAAAAAAAAAGTTGGAGTTTTGAAGAGGTAAAAAAAAAAAAAGTTGGAGTTTTGAAGAGGTAAAAAAAAAAAAAAAATTTGGAGTTTTGAAGAGGTAAAAAAAAAAAAAAAGTTGGAGTTTTGAAGAGGTAAAAAAAAAAAAAAAAGTTGGAGTTTTGAAGAGGTAAAAAAAAAAAAAAAAAATTGGAGTTTTGAAGAGGTAAAAAAAAAAAAAAAATTTGGAGTTTTGAAGAGGTAAAAAAAGGAACAAAAAATCAATGTTGGAGTTTTGAAGAGGTAAAAAAAAAAAAAAAAAAAATTGAGTTTTGAAGAGGTAAAAAAAAAAAAAGTTGGAGTTTTGAAGAGGTAAAAAAAGGAACAAAAAATCAATGTTGGAGTTTTGAAGAGGTAAAAAAAAAAAAAAAAAAGTTGGAGTTTTGAAGAGGTAAAATAAAAAAAAAGTTGGAGTTTTGAAGAGGTAAAAAAAAAAAAAAAAAAAAAATTGTAGAGTTTTGAAGAGGTAAAAAAAAAAAAAAAAGTTGGAGTTTTGAAGAGGTAAAAAAAAAAAAAAAAAGTTGGAGTTTTGAAGAGGTAAAATAAAAAAAAAGTTGAAGTTTTGAAGAGGTAAAAAAAAAAAAAAAAAAAAATTGTAGAGTTTTGAAGAGGTAAAAAAAAAAAAAAAAGTTGGAGTTTTGAAGAGGTTAAAAAAAAAATAAAAAAATTTGGAGTTTTGAAGAGGTAAAAAAAAAAAAAGTTGGAGTTTTGAAGAGGTAAAAAAAAAAAAAAAAAATTTGGAGTTTTGAAGAGGTAAAAAAAAATAAAATAAAATTTGGAGTTTTGAAGAGGTAAAAAAAGGAACAAAAAATCAATGTTGGAGTTTTGAAGAGGTAAAAAAAAAAAAAAAAAAATTGAGTTTTGAAGAGGTAAAAAAAAAAAAAAAAGTTGGAGTTTTGAAGAGGTAAAAAAAAAAAAAAAAGTTGGAGTTTTGAAGAGGTAAAAAAAAATTGGAGTTTTGAAGAGGTAAAAAAAAAAAAAAAAATTGGAGTTTTGAAGAGGTAAAAAAAGGAACAAAAAATCAATGTTGGAGTTTTGAAGAGGTAAAAAAAAAAAAAAAAAAATTGAGTTTTGAAGAGGTAAAAAAAAAAAAAGTTGGAGTTTTGAAGAGGTAAAAAAAGGAACAAAAAATCAATGTTGGAGTTTTGAAGAGGTAAAAAAAAAAAAAAAAAGTTGGAGTTTTGAATAGGTAAAATTAAAAAAAAGTTGGAGTTTTGAAGAGGTAAAAAAAAAAAAAAAAAAAAATTGTAGAGTTTTGAAGAGGTAAAAAAAAAAAAAAAGTTGGAGTTTTGAAGAGGTTAAAAAAAAAAAAAAAAAATTTGGAGTTTTGAAGAGGTAAAAAAAAAAAAAGTTGGAGTTTTGAAGAGGTAAAAAAAAAAAAAAAAATTTGGAGTTTTGAAGAGGTAAAAAAAAATAAAATAAAATTTGGAGTTTTGAAGAGGTAAAAAAAGGAACAAAAAATCAATGTTGGAGTTTTGAAGAGGTAAAAAAAAAAAAAAAAAAATTGAGTTTTGAAGAGGTAAAAAAAAAAAAAGTTGGAGTTTTGAAGAGGTAAAAAAAGGAACAAAAAATCAATGTTGGAGTTTTGAAGAGGTAAAAAAAAAAAAAAAAAAGTTGGAGTTTTGAAGAGGTAAAATAAAAAAAAAGTTGGAGTTTTGAAGAGGTAAAAAAAAAAAAAAAAAAAAAATTGTAGAGTTTTGAAGAGGTAAAAAAAAAAAAAAAAGTTGGAGTTTTGAAGAGGTTAAAAAAAAAATAAAAAAATTTGGAGTTTTGAAGAGGTAAAAAAAAAAAAAGTTGGAGTTTTGAAGAGGTAAAAAAAAAAAAAAAAATTTGGAGTTTTGAAGAGGTAAAAAAAAATAAAATAAAATTTGGAGTTTTGAAGAGGTAAAAAAAAAAAAAGTTGGAGTTTTGAAGAGGTAAAAAAAAAAAAAAAAAAAATTGTGGAGTTTTGAAGAGGTAAAAAAAAAAAAAGTTGGAGTTTTGAAGAGGTAAAAAAAAAAAAAAAAATTGAGTTTTGAAGAGGTAAAAAAAAAAAAAAAAAAATATTTGGAGTTTTGAAGAGGTAAAAAAAGGAACAAAAAATCAATGTTGGAGTTTTGAAGAGGTAAAAAAAAAATTAAAAAAAATTGAGTTTTGAAGAGGTAAAAAAAGGAACAAAAAATCAATGTTGGAGTTTTGAAGAGGTAAAAAAAAAAAAAAAGTTGGAGTTTTGAAGAGGTAAAAAAAGGAACAAAAAATCAATGTTGGAGTTATGAAGAGGTAAAAAAAAAAAAAATGGAGTTTTGAAGAGGTAAAAAAAAAAAAAAAAAAATTGTAGAGTTTTGAAGAGGTAAAAAAAAATAAAAAGTTGGAGTTTTGAAGAGGTAAAAAAAAAAAATAAAAAAAAATGTGGAGTTTTGAAGAGGTAAAAAAAGGAACAAAAAATCAATGTTGGAGTTTTGAAGAGGTAAAAAAAAAAAAAAATGTTGGAGTTTTGAAGAGGTAAAAAAAAAAAAAAAAAAAAATTGTAGAGATTTGAAGAGGTAAAAAAAGGAACAAAAAATCAATGTTGGAGTTTTGAAGAGGTAAAAAAAAAAAAAAAGTTGGAGTTTTGAAGAGGTAAAAAAAAAAAAAAAAAGTTGGAGTTTTGAAGAGGTAAAATAAAAAAAAAGTTGAAGTTTTGAAGAGGTAAAAAAAAAAAAAAAAAAAAATTGTAGAGTTTTGAAGAGGTAAAAAAAAAAAAAAAAGTTGGAGTTTTGAAGAGGTTAAAAAAAAAATAAAAAAATTTGGAGTTTTGAAGAGGTAAAAAAAAAAAAAGTTGGAGTTTTGAAGAGGTAAAAAAAAAAAAAAAAATTTGGAGTTTTGAAGAGGTAAAAAAAATAAAATAAAATTTGGAGTTTTGAAGAGGTAAAAAAAGGAACAAAAAATCAATGTTGGAGTTTTGAAGAGGTAAAAAAAAAAAAAAAAAAATTGAGTTTTGAAGAGGTAAAAAAAAAAAAAAAAGTTGGAGTTTTGAAGAGGTAAAAAAAAAAAAAAAAGTTGGAGTTTTGAAGAGGTAAAAAAAAATTGGAGTTTTGAAGAGGTAAAAAAAAAAAAAAAAATTGGAGTTTTGAAGAGGTAAAAAAAGGAACAAAAAATCAATGTTGGAGTTTTGAAGAGGTAAAAAAAAAAAAAAAAAAATTGAGTTTTGAAGAGGTAAAAAAAAAAAAAGTTGGAGTTTTGAAGAGGTAAAAAAAGGAACAAAAAATCAATGTTGGAGTTTTGAAGAGGTAAAAAAAAAAAAAAAAAAGTTGGAGTTTTGAATAGGTAAAATTAAAAAAAAGTTGGAGTTTTGAAGAGGTAAAAAAAAAAAAAAAAAAAAAATTGTAGAGTTTTGAAGAGGTAAAAAAAAAAAAAAAGTTGGAGTTTTGAAGAGGTTAAAAAAAAAAAAAAAAAATTTGGAGTTTTGAAGAGGTAAAAAAAAAAAAGTTGGAGTTTTGAAGAGGTAAAAAAAAAAAAAAAAATTTGGAGTTTTGAAGAGGTAAAAAAAATAAAATAAAATTTGGAGTTTTGAAGAGGTAAAAAAAGGAACAAAAAATCAATGTTGGAGTTTTGAAGAGGTAAAAAAAAAATAAAAAAAAATTGAGTTTTGAAGAGGTAAAAAAAAAAAAAGTTGGAGTTTTGAAGAGGTAAAAAAAGGAACAAAAAATCAATGTTGGAGTTTTGAAGAGGTAAAAAAAAAAAAAAAAAAGTTGGAGTTTTGAAGAGGTAAAATAAAAAAAAAGTTGGAGTTTTGAAGAGGTAAAAAAAAAAAAAAAAAAAAATTGTAGAGTTTTGAAGAGGTAAAAAAAAAAAAAAAGTTGGAGTTTTGAAGAGGTTAAAAAAAAAATAAAAAAATTTGGAGTTTTGAAGAGGTAAAAAAAAAAAAAAGTTGGAGTTTTGAAGAGGTAAAAAAAAAAAAAAAAAATTTGGAGTTTTGAAGAGGTAAAAAAAATAAAATAAAATTTGGAGTTTTGAAGAGGTAAAAAAAAAAAAAGTTGGAGTTTTGAAGAGGTAAAAAAAAAAAAAAAAAAATTGTGGAGTTTTGAAGAGGTAAAAAAAAAAAAAGTTGGAGTTTTGAAGAGGTAAAAAAAAAAAAAAAATTGAGTTTTGAAGAGGTAAAAAAAAAAAAAAAAAAATATTTGGAGTTTTGAAGAGGTAAAAAAAGGAACAAAAAATCAATGTTGGAGTTTTGAAGAGGTAAAAAAAAAATTAAAAAAAATTGAGTTTTGAAGAGGTAAAAAAAGGAACAAAAAATCAATGTTGGAGTTTTGAAGAGGTAAAAAAAAAAAAAAAGTTGGAGTTTTGAAGAGGTAAAAAAAGGAACAAAAAATCAATGTTGGAGTTTTGAAGAGGTAAAAAAAAAAAAAATGGAGTTTTGAAGAGGTAAAAAAAAAAAAAAAAAAATTGTAGAGTTTTGAAGAGGTAAAAAAAAATAAAAAGTTGGAGTTTTGAAGAGGTAAAAAAAAAAAATAAAAAAAAATGTGGAGTTTTGAAGAGGTAAAAAAAGGAACAAAAAATCAATGTTGGAGTTTTGAAGAGGTAAAAAAAAAAAAAAATGTTGGAGTTTTGAAGAGGTATAAAAAAAAAAAAAAAAAAAATTGTAGAGATTTGAAGAGGTAAAAAAAGGAACAAAAAATCAATGTTGGAGTTTTGAAGAGGTAAAAAAAAAAAAAAAGTTGGAGTTTTGAAGAGGTAAAAAAAGGAACAAAAAATCAATGTTGGAGTTTTGAAGAGGTAAAAAAAAAAAAAATGATGGAGTTTTGAAGAGGTAAAAAAAAAAAAAAAAAAAATTGTAGAGTTTTGAAGAGGTAAAAAAAAATAAAAAGTTGGAGTTTTGAAGAGGTAAAAAAAAAAAATAAAAAAAAAGTTGGAGTTTTGAAGAGGTAAAAAAAGGAACAAAAAATCAATGTTGGAGTTTTGAAGAGGTAAAAAAAAAAAAAAATGTTGGAGTTTTGAAGAGGTAAAAAAAAAAAAAAAAAAAAAATTGTAGAGATTTGAAGAGGTAAAAAAAAAAAAATGTTGGAGTTTTGAAGAGGTAAAAAAAAAAATTTTAAAAAATTGAGTTTTGAAGAGGTAAAAAAAGGAACAAAAAATCAATGTTGGAGTTTTGAAGAGGTAAAAAAAAAAAAAAAAAAAAAATTGTAGAGATTTGAAGAGGTAAAAAAAGGAACAAAAAATCAATGTTGGAGTTTTGAAGAGGTAAAAAAAAAAAAAAAGTTGGAGTTTTGAAGAGGTAAAAAAAGGAACAAAAAATCAATGTTGGAGTTTTGAAGAGGTAAAAAAAAAAAAAATGGAGTTTTGAAGAGGTAAAAAAAAAAAAAAAAAAATTGTAGAGTTTTGAAGAGGTAAAAAAAAATAAAAAGTTGGAGTTTTGAAGAGGTAAAAAAAAAAAATAAAAAAAAAGTTGGAGTTTTGAAGAGGTAAAAAAAGGAACAAAAAATCAATGTTGGAGTTTTGAAGAGGTAAAAAAAAAAAAAAATGTTGGAGTTTTGAAGAGGTAAAAAAAAAAAAAAAAAAAAAATTGTAGAGATTTGAAGAGGTAAAAAAAAAAAATGTTGGAGTTTTGAAGAGGTAAAAAAAAAAATTTTAAAAAATTGAGTTTTGAAGAGGTAAAAAAAGGAACAAAAAATCAATGTTGGAGTTTTGAAGAGGTAAAAAAAAAAAAAAAAAAAATTGTGGAGTTTTGAAGAGGTAAAAAAAGGAACAAAAAATCAATGTTGGAGTTTTGAAGAGGTAAAAAAAAAAAAAAAAAAAGTTGGAGTTTTGAAGAGGTAAAAAAAGGAACAAAAAATCAATGTTGGAGTTTTGAAGAGGTAAAAAAAAAAAAAAAAAAGTTGGAGTTTTGAAGAGGTAAAAAAAAAAAAAGTTGGAGTTTTGAAGAGGTAAAAAAAAAAAAAAAATTTGGAGTTTTGAAGAGGTAAAAAAAAAAAAAAAAAATTGGAGTTTTGAAGAGGTAAAAAAAAAAAAAAAAGTTGGAGTTTTGAAGAGGTAAAAAAAGGAACAAAAAATCAATGTTGGAGTTTTGAAGAGGTAAAAAAAAAAAAAAAAAAGTTGGAGTTTTGAAGAGGTAAAATAAAAAAAAGTTGGAGTTTTGAAGAGGTAAAAAAAAAAAAAAAAAAAAAATTGTAGAGTTTTGAAGAGGTAAAAAAAAAAAAAAAAGTTGGAGTTTTGAAGAGGTTAAAAAAAAAATAAAAAAATTTGGAGTTTTGAAGAGGTAAAAAAAAAAAAAGTTGGAGTTTTGAAGAGGTAAAAAAAAATAAAATAAAATTTGGAGTTTTGAAGAGGTAAAAAAAGGAACAAAAAATCAATGTTGGAGTTTTGAAGAGGTAAAAAAAAAATTAAAAAAAATTGAGTTTTGAAGAGGTAAAAAAAAAAAAAGTTGGAGTTTTGAAGAGGTAAAAAAAGGAACAAAAAATCAATGTTGGAGTTTTGAAGAGGTAAAATAAAAAAAAAGTTGAAGTTTTGAAGAGGTAAAAAAAAAAAAAAAAAAAAAATTGTAGAGTTTTGAAGAGGTAAAAAAAAAAAAAAAAGTTGGAGTTTTGAAGAGGTTAAAAAAAAAATAAAAAAATTTGGAGTTTTGAAGAGGTAAAAAAAAAAAAAGTTGGAGTTTTGAAGAGGTAAAAAAAAAAAAAAAAAATTTGGAGTTTTGAAGAGGTAAAAAAAAATAAAATAAAATTTGGAGTTTTGAAGAGGTAAAAAAAGGAACAAAAAATCAATGTTGGAGTTTTGAAGAGGTAAAAAAAAAAAAAAAAAAAAATTGAGTTTTGAAGAGGTAAAAAAAAAAAAAAAAGTTGGAGTTTTGAAGAGGTAAAAAAAAAAAAAAAAGTTGGAGTTTTGAAGAGGTAAAAAAAAATTGGAGTTTTGAAGAGGTAAAAAAAAAAAAAAAAATTGGAGTTTTGAAGAGGTAAAAAAAGGAACAAAAAATCAATGTTGGAGTTTTGAAGAGGTAAAAAAAAAAAAAAAAAAAATTGAGTTTTGAAGAGGTAAAAAAAAAAAAAGTTGGAGTTTTGAAGAGGTAAAAAAAGGAACAAAAAATCAATGTTGGAGTTTTGAAGAGGTAAAAAAAAAAAAAAAAAAGTTGGAGTTTTGAATAGGTAAAATTAAAAAAAAGTTGGAGTTTTGAAGAGGTAAAAAAAAAAAAAAAAAAAAATTGTAGAGTTTTGAAGAGGTAAAAAAAAAAAAAAAGTTGGAGTTTTGAAGAGGTTAAAAAAAAAAAAAAAAAATTTGGAGTTTTGAAGAGGTAAAAAAAAAAAAAGTTGGAGTTTTGAAGAGGTAAAAAAAAAAAAAAAAATTTGGAGTTTTGAAGAGGTAAAAAAAAATAAAATAAAATTTGGAGTTTTGAAGAGGTAAAAAAAGGAACAAAAAATCAATGTTGGAGTTTTGAAGAGGTAAAAAAAAAAAAAAAAAAAATTGAGTTTTGAAGAGGTAAAAAAAAAAAAAGTTGGAGTTTTGAAGAGGTAAAAAAAGGAACAAAAAATCAATGTTGGAGTTTTGAAGAGGTAAAAAAAAAAAAAAAAAAAGTTGGAGTTTTGAAGAGGTAAAATAAAAAAAAAGTTGGAGTTTTGAAGAGGTAAAAAAAAAAAAAAAAAAAAAATTGTAGAGTTTTGAAGAGGTAAAAAAAAAAAAAAAAGTTGGAGTTTTGAAGAGGTTAAAAAAAAAATAAAAAAATTTGGAGTTTTGAAGAGGTAAAAAAAAAAAAAGTTGGAGTTTTGAAGAGGTAAAAAAAAAAAAAAAAATTTGGAGTTTTGAAGAGGTAAAAAAAAATAAAATAAAATTTGGAGTTTTGAAGAGGTAAAAAAAAAAAAAGTTGGAGTTTTGAAGAGGTAAAAAAAAAAAAAAAAAAAATTGTGGAGTTTTGAAGAGGTAAAAAAAAAAAAAGTTGGAGTTTTGAAGAGGTAAAAAAAAAAAAAAAAATTGAGTTTTGAAGAGGTAAAAAAAAAAAAAAAAAAATATTTGGAGTTTTGAAGAGGTAAAAAAAGGAACAAAAAATCAATGTTGGAGTTTTGAAGAGGTAAAAAAAAAATTAAAAAAAATTGAGTTTTGAAGAGGTAAAAAAAGGAACAAAAAATCAATGTTGGAGTTTTGAAGAGGTAAAAAAAAAAAAAAAGTTGGAGTTTTGAAGAGGTAAAAAAAGGAACAAAAAATCAATGTTGGAGTTTTGAAGAGGTAAAAAAAAAAAAAATGGAGTTTTGAAGAGGTAAAAAAAAAAAAAAAAAAATTGTAGAGTTTTGAAGAGGTAAAAAAAAATAAAAAGTTGGAGTTTTGAAGAGGTAAAAAAAAAAAATAAAAAAAAATGTGGAGTTTTGAAGAGGTAAAAAAAGGAACAAAAAATCAATGTTGGAGTTTTGAAGAGGTAAAAAAAAAAAAAAATGTTGGAGTTTTGAAGAGGTAAAAAAAAAAAAAAAAAAAAAATTGTAGAGATTTGAAGAGGTAAAAAAAGGAACAAAAAATCAATGTTGGAGTTTTGAAGAGGTAAAAAAAAAAAAAAAGTTGGAGTTTTGAAGAGGTAAAAAAAGGAACAAAAAATCAATGTTGGAGTTTTGAAGAGGTAAAAAAAAAAAAAATGATGGAGTTTTGAAGAGGTAAAAAAAAAAAAAAAAAAATTGTAGAGTTTTGAAGAGGTAAAAAAAAATAAAAAGTTGGAGTTTTGAAGAGGTAAAAAAAAAAAATAAAAAAAAAGTTGGAGTTTTGAAGAGGTAAAAAAAGGAACAAAAAATCAATGTTGGAGTTTTGAAGAGGTAAAAAAAAAAAAAAATGTTGGAGTTTTGAAGAGGTAAAAAAAAAAAAAAAAAAAAATTGTAGAGATTTGAAGAGGTAAAAAAAAAAAAATGTTGGAGTTTTGAAGAGGTAAAAAAAAAAATTTTAAAAAATTGAGTTTTGAAGAGGTAAAAAAAGGAACAAAAAATCAATGTTGGAGTTTTGAAGAGGTAAAAAAAAAAAAAAAAAAAAAATTGTAGAGATTTGAAGAGGTAAAAAAAGGAACAAAAAATCAATGTTGGAGTTTTGAAGAGGTAAAAAAAAAAAAAAGTTGGAGTTTTGAAGAGGTAAAAAAAGGAACAAAAAATCAATGTTGGAGTTTTGAAGAGGTAAAAAAAAAAAAAATGATGGAGTTTTGAAGAGGTAAAAAAAAAAAAAAAAAAATTGTAGAGTTTTGAAGAGGTAAAAAAAAATAAAAAGTTGGAGTTTTGAAGAGGTAAAAAAAAAAAATAAAAAAAAGTTGGAGTTTTGAAGAGGTAAAAAAAGGAACAAAAAATCAATGTTGGAGTTTTGAAGAGGTAAAAAAAAAAAAAATGTTGGAGTTTTGAAGAGGTAAAAAAAAAAAAAAAAAAAAAAATTGTAGAGATTTGAAGAGGTAAAAAAAAAAAAATGTTGGAGTTTTGAAGAGGTAAAAAAAAAAATTTTAAAAAATTGAGTTTTGAAGAGGTAAAAAAAGGAACAAAAAATCAATGTTGGAGTTTTGAAGAGGTAAAAAAAAAAAAAAAAAAATTGTGGGAGTTTTGAAGAGGTAAAAAAAGGAACAAAAAATCAATGTTGGAGTTTTGAAGAGGTAAAAAAAAAAAAAAAAAAGTTGGAGTTTTGAAGAGGTAAAAAAAGGAACAAAAAATCAATGTTGGAGTTTTGAAGAGGTAAAAAAAAAAAAAAAAAAGTTGGAGTTTTGAAGAGGTAAAAAAAAAAAAAGTTGGAGTTTTGAAGAGGTAAAAAAAAAAAAAAAATTTGGAGTTTTGAAGAGGTAAAAAAAAAAAAAAAAAATTGGAGTTTTGAAGAGGTAAAAAAAAAAAAAAAAGTTGGAGTTTTGAAGAGGTAAAAAAAGGAACAAAAAATCAATGTTGGAGTTTTGAAGAGGTAAAAAAAAAAAAAAAAAAGTTGGAGTTTTGAAGAGGTAAAATAAAAAAAAGTTGGAGTTTTGAAGAGGTAAAAAAAAAAAAAAAAAAAAAATTGTAGAGTTTTGAAGAGGTAAAAAAAAAAAAAAAAGTTGGAGTTTTGAAGAGGTTAAAAAAAAAATAAAAAAATTTGGAGTTTTGAAGAGGTAAAAAAAAAAAAAGTTGGAGTTTTGAAGAGGTAAAAAAAAAAAAAAAAATTTGGAGTTTTGAAGAGGTAAAAAAAAATAAAATAAAATTTGGAGTTTTGAAGAGGTAAAAAAAGGAACAAAAAATCAATGTTGGAGTTTTGAAGAGGTAAAAAAAAAATTAAAAAAAATTGAGTTTTGAAGAGGTAAAAAAAAAAAAAGTTGGAGTTTTGAAGAGGTAAAAAAAGGAACAAAAAATCAATGTTGGAGTTTTGAAGAGGTAAAAAAAAAAAAAAAAAAATTGAGTTTTGAAGAGGTAAAAAAAAAAAAAGTTGGAGTTTTGAAGAGGTAAAAAAAAAAAAAAGTTGGAGTTTTGAAGAGGTAAAAAAAAAAAAAAAGTTGGAGTTTTGAAGAGGTAAAAAAAAAAAAAGTTGGAGTTTTGAAGAGGTAAAAAAAAAAAAAAAAAAAATTGTGGAGTTTTGAAGAGGTAAAAAAAAAAAAAAGTTGGAGTTTTGAAGAGGTAAAAAAAAAATTTTAAAAAAATTGAGTTTTGAAGAGGTAAAAAAAGGAACAAAAAATCAATGTTGGAGTTTTGAAGAGGTAAAAAAAAAAAAAAAGTTGGAGTTTTGAAGAGGTAAAAAAAGGAACAAAAAATCAATGTTGGAGTTTTGAAGAGGTAAAAAAAAAAAAATGGAGTTTTGAAGAGGTAAAAAAAAAAAAAAAAAATTGTAGAGTTTTGAAGAGGTAAAAAAAAATACAAAGTTGGAGTTTTGAAGAGGTAAAAAAAAAAAATAAAAAAAAATGTGGAGTTTTGAAGAGGTAAAAAAAGGAACAAAAAATCAATGTTGGAGTTTTGAAGAGGTAAAAAAAAAAAAAAATGTTGGAGTTTTGAAGAGGTAAAAAAAAAAAAAAAAAAAAATTGTAGAGATTTGAAGAGGTAAAAAAAAAAAAATGTTGGAGTTTTGAAGAGGTAAAAAAAAAAAAAAAAAAAATTGAGTTTTGAAGAGGTAAAAAAAAAAAAAAAAAAAATTTGGAGTTTTGAAGAGGTAAAAAAAGGAACAAAAAATCAATGTTGGAGTTTTGAAGAGATAAAAAAAAAATTAAAAAAAAATCAGTTTTGAAGAGGTAAAAAAAGGAACAAAAAATCAATGTTGGAGTTTTGAAGAGGTAAAAAAAAAAAAAAATGTTGGAGTTTTGAAGAGGTAAAAAAAAAAAAAAAAAATTGTGGAGTTTTGAAGAGGTAAAAAAAAAAAAATTTGGAGTATTGAAGAGGTAAAAAAAATAAATAAAAAAAATTGTGGAGTTTTGAAGAGGTAAAAAAAAAAAAAAAAAAAAGTTGGAGTTTTGAAGAGGTAAAAAAAATATATAAAAAAAATTGTGGAGTTTTGAAGAGGTAAAAAAAAATAAAATTTGGAGTATTGAAGAGGTAAAAAAAATAAATAAAAAAAATTGTGGAGTTTTGAAGAGGTAAAAAAAAAAAAAAAAAAAAGTTGGAGTTTTGAAGAGGTAAAAAAAATATATAAAAAAAATGTGGAGTTTTGAAGAGGTAAAAAAAAAAAAAATTTGGAGTATTGAAGAGGTAAAAAAAATAAATAAAAAAAATGTGGAGTTTTGAAGAGGTAAAAAAAAAAAAAAGTTGGAGTTTTGAAGAGGTAAAAAAAAAAAAAAATTTAGGAGTTTTGAAGAGGTAAAAAAAGGAACAAAAAATCAATGTTGGAGTTTTGAAGAGGTAAAAAAAAAAATAAAAAAAAATTGAGTTTTGAAGAGGTAAAAAAAAAAAAAAAGTTGGAGTTTTGAAGAGGTAAAAAAAGGAACAAAAAATCAATGTTGGAGTTTTGAAGAGGTAAAAAAAAAAAAAATGTTGGAGTTTTGAAGAGGTAAAAAAAAAAAAAAAAAAATTGTAGAGTTTTGAAGAGGTAAAAAAAAATAAAAATGTTGGAGTTTTGAAGAGGTAAAAAAAAAAAAAAAAAAAAATTTTAGAGTTTTGAAGAGGTAAAAAAAAATAAAAAGTTGGAGTTTTGAAGAGGTAAAAAAAAAATTAAAAAAAATTGTGGAGTTTTGAAGAGGTAAAAAAAGGAACAAAAAATCAATGTTGGAGTTTTGAAGAGGTAAAAAAAAAAAAGTTGGAGTTTTGAAGAGGTAAAAAAAATAAAAAAAAAGTTGGAGTTTTGAAGAGGTAAAAAAAAAAAAAGTTGTAGTTTTGAAGAGGTAAAAAAAAAATAAAAAAAAAATTGGAGTTTTGAAGAGGTAAAAAAAAAAAAAAAGTTGGAGTTTTGAAGAGGTAAAAAAAAAAAAAAAGAGTTTTGAAGAGGTAAAAAAAAAAAAAAAAAATATTTGGAGTTTTGAAGAGGTAAAAAAAGGAACAAAAAATCAATGTTGGAGTTTTGAAGAGGTAAAAAAAAAATTAAAAAAAATTTAGTTTTGAAGAGGTAAAAAAAGGAACAAAAAATCAATGTTGGAGTTTTGAAGAGGTAAAAAAAAAAAAAAAGTTGGAGTTTTGAAGAGGTAAAAAAAGGAACAAAAAATCAATGTTGGAGTTTTGAAGAGGTAAAAAAATAAATAAATAAAATTGTAGAGTTTTGAAGAGGTAAAAAAAAATAAAAAAGTTGGAGTTTTGAAGAGGTAAAAAAAAAAAATAAAAAAAAATGTGGAGTTTTGAAGAGGTAAAAAAAGGAACAAAAAATCAATGTTGGAGTTTTGAAGAGGTAAAAAAAAAAAAATGTTGGAGTTTTGAAGAGGTAAAAAAAAAAAAAAAAAAAATTGTAGAGATTTGAAGAGGTAAAAAAAAAAAATGTTGGAGTTTTGAAGAGGTAAAAAAAAAAAAAAAAAAAAATTGAGTTTTGAAGAGGTAAAAAAAAAAAAAAAAAAATTGGAGTTTTGAAGAGGTAAAAAAAGGAACAAAAAATCAAGGTTGGAGTTTTGAAGAGATAAAAAAAAAAAAAAAAAAAAATTGAGTTTTGAAGAGGTAAAAAAAGGAACAAAAAATCAATGTTGGAGTTTTGAAGAGGTAAAAAAAAAAAAAAAAAAAATTGTGGAGTTTTGAAGAGGTAAAAAAAAATAAAATTTGGAGTATTGAAGAGGTAAAAAAAATAAATAAAAAAAATTGTGGAGTTTTGAAGAGGTAAAAAAAAAAAAAAAAAAGTTGGAGTTTTGAAGAGGTAAAAAAAAATATATAAAAAAAATTGTGGAGTTTTGAAGAGGTAAAAAAAAATAAAATTTGGAGTATGAAGAGGTAAAAAAATAAATAAAAAATTGTGGAGTTTTGAAGAGGTAAAAAAAATATAAAAAAAATTTGTGGAGTTTTGAAGAGGTAAAAAAAAAAAAATGTTGGAGTTTTGAAGAGATAAAAAAAAAAAAAAAAAATTGAGTTTTGAAGAGGTAAAAAAAAAAATGTTGGAGTTTTGAAGAGGTAAAAAAAAAATTTAAAAAAAATGAGTTTTGAAGAGGTAAAAAAAGGAACAAAAAATCAATGTTGGAGTTTTGAAGAGGTAAAAAAAAAAAAAAAAAAAGTTGGAGTTTTGAAGAGGTAAAAAAAAAAAAAAAAAAAATTGTGGAGTTTTGAAGAGGTAAAAAAAGGAACAAAAAATCAATGTTGGAGTTTTGAAGAGGTAAAAAAAAAAAAAAAAAAGTTGGAGTTTTGAAGAGGTAAAAAAAGGAACAAAAAATCAATGTTGGAGTTTTGCAGAGGTAAAAAAAAAAAAAAAAAAAGTTGGAGTTTTGAAGAGGTAAAAAAAAAAAAAAGTTGGAGTTTTGAAGAGGTAAAAAAAAAAAAAAAAAAAAAATTGTAGAGTTTTGAAGAGGTAAAAAAAAAAAAAAAAGTTGGAGTTTTGAAGAGGTAAAAAAAAAAAAAAAATTGGAGTTTTGAAGAGGTAAAAAAAAAAAAAAAAAATTTGGAGTTTTGAAGAGGTAAAAAAAGGAACAGAAAATCAATGTTGGAGTTTTGAAGAGGTAAAAAAAAAAAAAAAAAAATTGTGGAGTTTTGAAGAGGTAAAAAAAAAAAAATGTTGGAGTTTTGAAGAGATAAAAAAAAAAAAAAAAAATTGAGTTTTGAAGAGGTAAAAAAAAAAATGTTGGAGTTTTGAAGAGGTAAAAAAAAATTTTAAAAAAAATGAGTTTTGAAGAGGTAAAAAAAGGAACAAAAAATCAATGTTGGAGTTTTGAAGAGGTAAAAAAAAAAAAAAAAAAAAGTTGGAGTTTTGAAGAGGTAAAAAAAAAAAAAAAAAAAATTGTGGAGTTTTGAAGAGGTAAAAAAAGGAACAAAAAATCAATGTTGGAGTTTTGAAGAGGTAAAAAAAAAAAAAAAAAAGTTGGAGTTTTGAAGAGGTAAAAAAAGGAACAAAAAATCAATGTTGGAGTTTTGCAGAGGTAAAAAAAAAAAAAAAAAAGTTGGAGTTTTGAAGAGGTAAAAAAAAAAAAAAGTTGGAGTTTTGAAGAGGTAAAAAAAAAAAAAAAAAAAAAATTGTAGAGTTTTGAAGAGGTAAAAAAAAAAAAAAAAGTTGGAGTTTTGAAGAGGTAAAAAAAAAAAAAAATTGGAGTTTTGAAGAGGTAAAAAAAAAAAAAAAAAATTTGGAGTTTTGAAGAGGTAAAAAAAGGAACAAAAAATCAATGTTGGAGTTTTGAAGAGGTAAAAAAAAAAAAAAAAAAAATTGTGGAGTTTTGAAGAGGTAAAAAAAAAAAAATGTTGGAGTTTTGAAGAGATAAAAAAAAAAAAAAAAAATTGAGTTTTGAAGAGGTAAAAAAAAAAATGTTGGAGTTTTGAAGAGGTAAAAAAAAAATTAAAAAAAAATGAGTTTTGAAGAGATAAAAAAAGGAACAAAAAATCAATGTTGGAGTTTTGAAGAGGTAAAAAAAAAAAAAAAAAAAGTTGGAGTTTTGAAGAGGTAAAAAAAAAAAAAAAAAAAATTGTGGAGTTTTGAAGAGGTAAAAAAAGGAACAAAAAATCAATGTTGGAGTTTTGAAGAGGTAAAAAAAAAAAAAAAAAATTGTGGAGTTTTGAAGAGGTAAAAAAAGGAACAAAAAATCAATGTTGGAGTTTTGAAGAGGTAAAAAAAAAAAAAAAAAAAAATTGTAGAGTTTTGAAGAGGTAAAAAAAAAAAAAAAAGTTGGAGTTTTGAAGAGGTAAAAAAAAAAAAAAATTGGAGTTTTGAAGAGGTAAAAAAAAAAAAAAAAAATTTGGAGTTTTGAAGAGGTAAAAAAAGGAACAAAAAATCAATGTTGGAGTTTTGAAGAGGTAAAAAAAAAAAAAAAAAAATTGTGGAGTTTTGAAGAGGTAAAAAAAGGAACAAAAAATCAATGTTGGAGTTTTGAAGAGGTAAAAAAAAAAAAGTTGGAGTTTTGAAGAGGTAAAAAAAAAAAAAAAAAAGTTGGAGTTTTGAAGAGGTAAAAAAAAGAAAAAAAAAATTGTGGAGTTTTGAAGAGGTAAAAAAAAAAAAAAAGTTGGAGTTTTGAAGAGGTAAAAAAAAAAAAAAAAATTGAGTTTTGAAGAGGTAAAAAAAAAAAAAAAAAAAAATTGTGGAGTTTTGAAGAGGTAAAAAAAGGAACAAAAAATCAATGTTGGAGTTTTGAAGAGGTAAAAAAAAAAAAAAAAAAAATTGAATTTTGAAGAGGTAAAAAAAAAAAAAAAGTTGGAGTTTTGAAGAGGTAAAAAAAGGAACAAAAAATCAATGTTGGAGTTTTGAAGAGGTAAAAAAAAAAAAGTTGGAGTTTTGAAGAGGTAAAAAAAAAAAATTGAGTTTTGAAGAGGTAAAAAAAAAAAAAATTTGGAGTATTGAAGAGGTAAAAAAAATAAATAAAAAAAAATGTGGAGTTTTGAAGAGGTAAAAAAAAAAAAAAAAGTTGGAGTTTTGAAGAGGTAAAAAAAAATAAAAAATTTAGGAGTTTTGAAGAGGTAAAAAAAGGAACAAAAAATCAATGTTGGAGTTTTGAAGAGGTAAAAAAATAAATAAAAAAAAATTGAGTTTTGAAGAGGTAAAAAAAAAAAAAAAGTTGGAGTTTTGAAGAGGTAAAAAAAGGAACAAAAAATCAATGTTGGAGTTTTGAAGAGGTAAAAAAAAAAAAAATGTTGGAGTTTTGAAGAGGTAAAAAAAAAAAAAAAAAAAAATTGTGGAGTTTTGAAGAGGTAAAAGAAAAATAAAAAAAAATTGTGGAGTTTTGAAGAGGTAAAAAAAGGAACAAAAAATCAATGTTGGAGTTTTGAAGAGGTAAAAAAAAAAAAAAAAAAGTTGGAGTTTTGAAGAGGTAAAAAAAAAAAAAAGTTGTAGTTTTGAAGAGGTAAAAAAAAAAAAAAAAAAAAATTGTGGAGTTTTGAAGAGGTAAAAAAAAAAAGAAAAGTTGGAGTTTTGAAGAGGTAAAAAAAAAATAAAATAAATGAGTTTTGAAGAGGTAAAAAAAAAAAAAAAAAAAAATTGTGGAGTTTTGAAGAGGTAAAAAAAGGAACAAAAAATCAATGTTGGAGTTTTGAAGAGGTAAAAAAAATAAATAAAAAATTGTGGAGTTTTGAAGAGGTAAAAAAAATATAAAAAAATTTGTGGAGTTTTGAAGAGGTAAAAAAAAAAAATGTTGGAGTTTTGAAGAGATAAAAAAAAAAAAAAAAAAAATTGAGTTTTGAAGAGGTAAAAAAAAAAAATGTTGGAGTTTTGAAGAGGTAAAAAAAAAATTAAAAAAAATTGAGTTTTGAAGAGGTAAAAAAAGGAACAAAAAATCAATGTCGGAATTTTGAAGAGGTAAAAAAAAAAAAAAAAAAGTTGGAGTTTTGAAGAGGTAAAAAAAGGAACAAAAAATCAATGTTGGAGTTTTGAAGAGGTAAAAAAATAAATAAAAAAAAATTGAGTTTTGAAGAGGTAAAAAAAAAAAAAAAGTTGGAGTTTTGAAGAGGTAAAAAAAGGAACAAAAAATCAATGTTGGAGTTTTGAAGAGGTAAAAAAAAAAAAAATGTTGGAGTTTTGAAGAGGTAAAAAAAAAAAAAAAAAAAAAATTGTGGAGTTTTGAAGAGGTAAAAGAAAAATAAAAAAAAATTGTGGAGTTTTGAAGAGGTAAAAAAAGGAACAAAAAATCAATGTTGGAGTTTTGAAGAGGTAAAAAAAAAAAAGTTGGAGTTTTGAAGAGGTAAAAAAAAAAAAAAAAAGTTGGAGTTTTGAAGAGGTAAAAAAAAAAAAAAGTTGTAGTTTTGAAGAGGTAAAAAAAAAAAAAAAAAAAAATTGTGGAGTTTTGAAGAGGTAAAAAAAAAAAGAAAAGTTGGAGTTTTGAAGAGGTAAAAAAAAAATAAAATAAATGAGTTTTGAAGAGGTAAAAAAAAAAAAAAAAAAAATTGTGGAGTTTTGAAGAGGTAAAAAAAGGAACAAAAAATCAATGTTGGAGTTTTGAAGAGGTAAAAAAAAAAATAAAAAATTGTGGAGTTTTGAAGAGGTAAAAAAAATATAAAAAAATTTGTGGAGTTTTGAAGAGGTAAAAAAAAAAAATGTTGGAGTTTTGAAGAGATAAAAAAAAAAAAAAAAAAAATTGAGTTTTGAAGAGGTAAAAAAAAAAAATGTTGGAGTTTTGAAGAGGTAAAAAAAAAATAAAAAAAAATTGAGTTTTGAAGAGGTAAAAAAAGGAACAAAAAATCAATGTTGGAGTTTTGAAGAGGTAAAAAAAAAAAAAAAAAAAGTTGGAGTTTTGAAGAGGTAAAAAAAGGAACAAAAAATCAATGTTGGAGTTTTGAAGAGGTAAAAAAAAAAAAAAAAAAAGTTGGTATTTTGAAGAGGTAAAAAAAAAAAAAGTTGGAGTTTTGAAGAGGTAAAAAAAAAAAAAAAATTTGGAGTTTTGAAGAGGTAAAAAAAAAAAAAAAAGTTGGAGTTTTGAAGAGGTAAAAAAAAAAAAAAAAGTTGGAGTTTTGAAGAGGTAAAAAAAAAAAAAAAGAAAAATTGGAGTTTTGAAGAGGTAAAAAAAAAAAAAAAATTTGGAGTTTTGAAGAGGTAAAAAAAGGAACAAAAAATCAATGTTGGAGTTTTGAAGAGGTAAAAAAAAAAAAAAAAAAAATTGAGTTTTGAAGAGGTAAAAAAAAAAAAAGTTGGAGTTTTGAAGAGGTAAAAAAAGGAACAAAAAATCAATGTTGGAGTTTTGAAGAGGTAAAAAAAAAAAAAAAAAAGTTGGAGTTTTGAAGAGGTAAAATAAAAAAAAAGTTGGAGTTTTGAAGAGGTAAAAAAAAAAAAAGTTGGAGTTTTGAAGAGGTAAAAAAAAAAAAAAAAAATTTGGAGTTTTGAAGAGGTAAAAAAAAATAAAATAAAATTTGGAGTTTTGAAGAGGTAAAAAAAGGAACAAAAAATCAATGTTGGAGTTTTGAAGAGGTAAAAAAAAAAAAAAAAAATTGAGTTTTGAAGAGGTAAAAAAAAAAAAAAAAGTTGGAGTTTTGAAGAGGTAAAAAAAAAAAAAAAAGTTGGAGTTTTGAAGAGGTAAAAAAAAATTTGAGTTTTGAAGAGGTAAAAAAAAAAAAAAAATTTGGAGTTTTGAAGAGGTAAAAAAAGGAACAAAAAATCAATGTTGGAGTTTTGAAGAGGTAAAAAAAAAAAAAAAAAAATTGAGTTTTGAAGAGGTAAAAAAAAAAAAAGTTGGAGTTTTGAAGAGGTAAAAAAAGGAACAAAAAATCAATGTTGGAGTTTTGAAGAGGTAAAAAAAAAAAAAAAAAAGTTGGAGTTTTGAATAGGTAAAATAAAAAAAAAGTTGGAGTTTTGAAGAGGTAAAAAAAAAAAAAAAAAAAAAATTGTAGAGTTTTGAAGAGGTAAAAAAAAAAAAAAAAGTTGGAGTTTTGAAGAGGTTAAAAAAAAAATAAAAAAATTTGGAGTTTTGAAGAGGTAAAAAAAAAAAAAGTTGGAGTTTTGAAGAGGTAAAAAAAAAAAAAAAAATTTGGAGTTTTGAAGAGGTAAAAAAAAATAAAATAAAATTTGGAGTTTTGAAGAGGTAAAAAAAGGAACAAAAAATCAATGTTGGAGTTTTGAAGAGGTAAAAAAAAAAAAAAAAAAAATTGAGTTTTGAAGAGGTAAAAAAAAAAAAAGTTGGAGTTTTGAAGAGGTAAAAAAAGGAACAAAAAATCAATGTTGGAGTTTTGAAGAGGTAAAAAAAAAAAAAAAAAAGTTGGAGTTTTGAAGAGGTAAAAAAAAAAAAAAAAAAAAATTGTAGAGTTTTGAAGAGGTAAAAAAAAAAAAAAAATTGAGTTTTGAAGAGGTAAAAAAAAAAAAAAAAAAATATTTGGAGTTTTGAAGAGGTAAAAAAAGGAACAAAAAATCAATGTTGGAGTTTTGAAGAGGTAAAAAAAAAATTAAAAAAAATTGAGTTTTGAAGAGGTAAAAAAAGGAACAAAAAATCAATGTTGGAGTTTTGAAGAGGTAAAAAAAAAAAAAAAGTTGGAGTTTTGAAGAGGTAAAAAAAGGAACAAAAAATCAATGTTGGAGTTTTGAAGAGGTAAAAAAAAAAAAAATGATGGAGTTTTGAAGAGGTAAAAAAAAAAAATAAAAAAAAATGTGGAGTTTTGAAGAGGTAAAAAAAGGAACAAAAAATCAATGTTGGAGTTTTGAAGAGGTAAAAAAAAAAAAAAATGTTGGAGTTTTGAAGAGGTAAAAAAAAAAAAAAAAAAAAAATTGTAGAGATTTGAAGAGGTAAAAAAAGGAACAAAAAATCAATGTTGGAGTTTTGAAGAGGTAAAAAAAAAAAAAAAGTTGGAGTTTTGAAGAGGTAAAAAAAGGAACAAAAAATCAATGTTGGAGTTTTGAAGAGGTAAAAAAAAAAAAAATGGAGTTTTGAAGAGGTAAAAAAAAAAAAAAAAAAATTGTAGAGTTTTGAAGAGGTAAAAAAAAATAAAAAGTTGGAGTTTTGAAGAGGTAAAAAAAAAAAATAAAAAAAAATGTGGAGTTTTGAAGAGGTAAAAAAAGGAACAAAAAATCAATGTTGGAGTTTTGAAGAGGTAAAAAAAAAAAAAAATGTTGGAGTTTTGAAGAGGTAAAAAAAAAAAAAAAAAAAAATTGTAGAGATTTGAAGAGGTAAAAAAAAAAAAAATGTTGGAGTTTTGAAGAGGTAAAAAAAAATTTTTAAAAAAATTGAGTTTTGAAGAGGTAAAAAAAGGAACAAAAAATCAATGTTGGAGTTTTGAAGAGGTAAAAAAAAAAAAAAAAAAAATTGTGGAGTTTTGAAGAGGTAAAAAAAGGAACAAAAAATCAATGTTGGAGTTTTGAAGAGGTAAAAAAAAAAAAAAAAAAAGTTGGAGTTTTGAAGAGGTAAAAAAAGGAACAAAAAATCAATGTTGGAGTTTTGAAGAGGTAAAAAAAAAAAAAAAAAAGTTGGAGTTTTGAAGAGGTAAAAAAAAAAAAAGTTGGAGTTTTGAAGAGGTAAAAAAAAAAAAAAAATTTGGAGTTTTGAAGAGGTAAAAAAAAAAAAAAAAAATTGGAGTTTTGAAGAGGTAAAAAAAAAAAAAAAAGTTGGAGTTTTGAAGAGGTAAAAAAAGGAACAAAAAATCAATGTTGGAGTTTTGAAGAGGTAAAAAAAAAAAAAAAAAAGTTGGAGTTTTGAAGAGGTAAAATAAAAAAAAAGTTGGAGTTTTGAAGAGGTAAAAAAAAAAAAAAAAAAAAAATTGTAGAGTTTTGAAGAGGTAAAAAAAAAAAAAAAAGTTGGAGTTTTGAAGAGGTTAAAAAAAAAATAAAAAAATTTGGAGTTTTGAAGAGGTAAAAAAAAAAAAAGTTGGAGTTTTGAAGAGGTAAAAAAAAAAAAAAAATTTGGAGTTTTGAAGAGGTAAAAAAAAAAAAAATAAAATTTGGAGTTTTGAAGAGGTAAAAAAAGGAACAAAAAATCAATGTTGGAGTTTTGAAGAGGTAAAAAAAAAATTAAAAAAAATTGAGTTTTGAAGAGGTAAAAAAAAAAAAAGTTGGAGTTTTGAAGAGGTAAAAAAAGGAACAAAAAATCAATGTTGGAGTTTTGAAGAGGTAAAAAAAAAAAAAAAAAAAGTTGGAGTTTTGAAGAGGTAAAATAAAAAAAAAGTTGGAGTTTTGAAGAGGTAAAAAAAAAAAAAAGTTGGAGTTTTGAAGAGGTAAAAAAAGGAACAAAAAATCAATGTTGGAGTTTTGAAGAGGTAAAAAAAAAAAAAAAAAAAATTGAGTTTTGAAGAGGTAAAAAAAAAAAAAGTTGGAGTTTTGAAGAGGTAAAAAAAGGAACAAAAAATCAATGTTGGAGTTTTGAAGAGGTAAAAAAAAAAAAAAAAAAAGTTGGAGTTTTGAAGAGGTAAAATAAAAAAAAAGTTGGAGTTTTGAAGAGGTAAAAAAAAAAAAAAGTTGGAGTTTTGAAGAGGTAAAAAAAGGAACAAAAAATCAATGTTGGAGTTTTGAAGAGGTAAAAAAAAAAAAAAAAAAAATTGAGTTTTGAAGAGGTAAAAAAAAAAAAAGTTGGAGTTTTGAAGAGGTAAAAAAAGGAACAAAAAATCAATGTTGGAGTTTTGAAGAGGTAAAAAAAAAAAAAAAAAAGTTGGAGTTTTGAAGAGGTAAAATAAAAAAAAAGTTGGAGTTTTGAAGAGGTAAAAAAAAAAAAAAAAAAAAAATTGTAGAGTTTTGAAGAGGTAAAAAAAAAAAAAAAGTTGGAGTTTTGAAGAGGTTAAAAAAAAAATAAAACAATTTGGAGTTTTGAAGAGGTAAAAAAAAAAAAAGTTGGAGTTTTGAAGAGGTTAAAAAAAAAATAAAAAAATTTGGAGTTTTGAAGAGGTAAAAAAAAATAAAATAAAATTTGGAGTTTTGAAGAGGTAAAAAAAGGAACAAAAAATCAATGTTGGAGTTTTGAAGAGGTAAAAAAAAATAAAATAAAATTTGGAGTTTTGAAGAGGTAAAAAAAGGAACAAAAAATCAATGTTGGAGTTTTGAAGAGGTAAAAAAAAAAAAAAAAAAAATTGAGTTTTGAAGAGGTAAAAAAAAAAAAAGTTGGAGTTTTGAAGAGGTAAAAAAAAAAAAAAGTTGGAGTTTTGAAGAGGTAAAAAAAAAAAAAAAGTTGGAGTTTTGAAGAGGTAAAAAAAAAAAAAGTTGGAGTTTTGAAGAGGTAAAAAAAAAAAAAAAAAAAATTGTGGAGTTTTGAAGAGGTAAAAAAAAAAAAAAATTGGAGTTTTGAAGAGGTAAAAAAAAAAAAAAAAATTGAGTTTTGAAGAGGTAAAAAAAAAAAAAAAAAATATTTGGAGTTTTGAAGAGGTAAAAAAAAAATTTAAAAAAAATTGAGTTTTGAAGAGGTAAAAAAAGGAACAAAAAATCAATGTTGGAGTTTTGAAGAGGTAAAAAAAAAAAAAAAGTTGGAGTTTTGAAGAGGTAAAAAAAGGAACAAAAAATCAATGTTGGAGTTTTGAAGAGGTAAAAAAAAAAAAATGGAGTTTTGAAGAGGTAAAAAAAAAAAAAAAAAATTGTAGAGTTTTGAAGAGGTAAAAAAAAATAAAAAGTTGGAGTTTTGAAGAGGTAAAAAAAAAAAATAAAAAAAAGTGGAGTTTTGAAGAGGTAAAAAAAGGAACAAAAAATCAATGTTGGAGTTTTGAAGAGGTAAAAAAAAAAAAAAATGTTGGAGTTTTGAAGAGGTAAAAAAAAAAAAAAAAAAAAAATTGTAGAGATTTGAAGAGGTAAAAAAAAAAAAATGTTGGAGTTTTGAAGAGGTAAAAAAAAAAAAAAAAAAAAAATTGAGTTTTGAAGAGGTAAAAAAAAAAAAAAAAAAAAATTTGGAGTTTTGAAGAGGTAAAAAAAGGAACAAAAAATCAATGTTGGAGTTTTGAAGAGATAAAAATTTTTTTTAAAAAAAATCAGTTTTGAAGAGGTAAAAAAAGGAACAAAAAATCAATGTTGGAGTTTTGAAGAGGTAAAAAAAAAAAAAAATGTTGGAGTTTTGAAGAGGTAAAAAAAAAAATAAAAAATTGTGGAGTTTTGAAGAGGTAAAAAAAAAAAAATTTGGAGTATTGAAGAGGTAAAAAAAATAAATAAAAAAAAATGTGGAGTTTTGAAGAGGTAAAAAAAAAAAAAAAAAAAAGTTGGAGTTTTGAAGAGGTAAAAAAAGGAACAAAAAATCAATGTTGGAGTTTTGAAGAGGTAAAAAAAAAAAAATGGAGTTTTGAAGAGGTAAAAAAAAAAAAAAAAAAATTGTAGAGTTTTGAAGAGGTAAAAAAAAATAAAAAGTTGGAGTTTTGAAGAGGTAAAAAAAAAAAATAAAAAAAAATGTGGAGTTTTGAAGAGGTAAAAAAAGGAACAAAAAATCAATGTTGGAGTTTTGAAGAGATAAATTTTTTTTTTTAAAAAAATCAGTTTTGAAGAGGTAAAAAAAGGAACAAAAAATCAATGTTGGAGTTTTGAAGAGGTAAAAAAAAAAAAAAATGTTGGAGTTTTGAAGAGGTAAAAAAAAAAATAAAAAATTGTGGAGTTTTGAAGAGGTAAAAAAAAAAAAATTTGGAGTATTGAAGAGGTAAAAAAAATAAATAAAAAAAAATGTGGAGTTTTGAAAAGGTAAAAAAAAAAAAAAAAAAAGTTGGAGTTTTGAAGAGGTAAAAAAAATATATAAAAAAAATTGTGGAGTTTTGAAGAGGTAAAAAAAAATAAAATTTGGAGTATTGAAGAGGTAAAAAAAATAAATAAAAAAAATTGTGGAGTTTTGAAGAGGTAAAAAAAAAAAAAAAAAAAAGTTGGAGTTTTGAAGAGGTAAAAAAAATATATAAAAAAAAATGTGGAGTTTTGAAGAGGTAAAAAAAAAAAAAATTTGGAGTATTGAAGAGGTAAAAAAAATAAATAAAAAAAATGTGGAGTTTTGAAGAGGTAAAAAAAAAAAAAAAGTTGGAGTTTTGAAGAGGTAAAAAAAAAAAAAAAATTTAGGAGTTTTGAAGAGGTAAAAAAAGGAACAAAAAATCAATGTTGGAGTTTTGAAGAGGTAAAAAAAAAAATAAAAAAAAATTGAGTTTTGAAGAGGTAAAAAAAAAAAAAAAGTTGGAGTTTTGAAGAGGTAAAAAAAGGAACAAAAAATCAATGTTGGAGTTTTGAAGAGGTAAAAAAAAAAAAAATGTTGGAGTTTTGAAGAGGTAAAAAAAAAAAAAAAAATTGTAGAGTTTTGAAGAGGTAAAAAAAAATAAAAATGTTGGAGTTTTGAAGAGGTAAAAAAAAAAAAAAAAAAAAATTTTAGAGTTTTGAAGAGGTAAAAAAAAATAAAAAGTTGGAGTTTTGAAGAGGTAAAAAAAAAATAAAAAAAAATTGTGGAGTTTTGAAGAGGTAAAAAAAGGAACAAAAAATCAATGTTGGAGTTTTGAAGAGGTAAAAAAAAAAAAGTTGGAGTTTTGAAGAGGTAAAAAAAAAAAAAAAAAAGTTGGAGTTTTGAAGAGGTAAAAAAAAAAAAAGTTGTAGTTTTGAAGAGGTAAAAAAAAAAAATAAAAAAAATTGGAGTTTTGAAGAGGTAAAAAAAAAAAAAAAGTTGGAGTTTTGAAGAGGTAAAAAAAAAAAAAAAGAGTTTTGAAGAGGTAAAAAAAAAAAAAAAAAAATATTTGGAGTTTTGAAGAGGTAAAAAAAGGAACAAAAAATCAATGTTGGAGTTTTGAAGAGGTAAAAAAAAAATTAAAAAAAATTGAGTTTTGAAGAGGTAAAAAAAGGAACAAAAAATCAATGTTGGAGTTTTGAAGAGGTAAAAAAAAAAAAAAAGTTGGAGTTTTGAAGAGGTAAAAAAAGGAACAAAAAATCAATGTTGGAGTTTTGAAGAGGTAAAAAAATAAATAAATAAAATTGTAGAGTTTTGAAGAGGTAAAAAAAAATAAAAAAGTTGGAGTTTTGAAGAGGTAAAAAAAAAAAATAAAAAAAAATGTGGAGTTTTGAAGAGGTAAAAAAAGGAACAAAAAATCAATGTTGGAGTTTTGAAGAGGTAAAAAAAAAAAAAATGGAGTTTTGAAGAGGTAAAAAAAAAAAAAAAAAAAAAATTGTAGAGATTTGAAGAGGTAAAAAAAAAAATGTTGGAGTTTTGAAGAGGTAAAAAAAAAAAAAAAAAAAAATTGAGTTTTGAAGAGGTAAAAAAAAAAAAAAAAAAAAATTGGAGTTTTGAAGAGGTAAAAAAAGGAACAAAAAATCAATGTTGGAGTTTTGAAGAGATAAAAAAAAAAAAAAAAAAAAATTGAGTTTTGAAGAGGTAAAAAAAGGAACAAAAAATCAATGTTGGAGTTTTGAAGAGGTAAAAAAAAAAAAAAATGGAGTTTTGAAGAGGTAAAAAAAAAAAAAAAAAAAATTGTGGAGTTTTGAAGAGGTAAAAAAAAATAAAATTTGGAGTATTGAAGAGGTAAAAAAAATAAATAAAAAAAATTGTGGAGTTTTGAAGAGGTAAAAAAAAAAAAAAAAAAAGTTGGAGTTTTGAAGAGGTAAAAAAATATATATAAAAAAAATTGTGGAGTTTTGAAGAGGTAAAAAAAAATAAAATTTGGAGTATTGAAGAGGTAAAAAAAATAAATAAAAAAAATTGTGGAGTTTTGAAGAGGTAAAAAAAAAAAAAAAAAAAAGTTGGAGTTTTGAAGAGGTAAAAAAAATATATAAAAAAAATTGTGGAGTTTTGAAGAGGTAAAAAAAAATAAAATTTGGAGTATTGAAGAGGTAAAAAAAATAAATAAAAAAAATTGTGGAGTTTTGAAGAGGTAAAAAAAAATAAAAAATTTAGGAGTTTTGAAGAGGTAAAAAAAGGAACAAAAAATCAATGTTGGAGTTTTGAAGAGGTAAAAAAAAAAATAAAAAAAAATTGAGTTTTGAAGAGGTAAAAAGAAAAAAAAAGTTGGAGTTTTGAAGAGGTAAAAAAAGGAACAAAAAATCAATGTTGGAGTTTTGAAGAGGTAAAAAAAAAAAAATGTTGGAGTTTTGAAGAGGTAAAAAAAAATAAAAAAAAAAATTGTGGAGTTTTGAAGAGGTAAAAGAAAAATAAAAAAAAATTGTGGAGTTTTGAAGAGGTAAAAAAAGGAACAAAAAATCAATGTTGGAGTTTTGAAGAGGTAAAAAAAAATAAAAAAATTAGGAGTTTTGAAGAGGTAAAAAAAGGAACAAAAAATCAATGTTGGAGTTTTGAAGAGGTAAAAAAATAAATAAAAAAAAATTGAGTTTTGAAGAGGTAAAAAGAAAAAAAAAGTTGGAGTTTTGAAGAGGTAAAAAAAGGAACAAAAAATCAATGTTGGAGTTTTGAAGAGGTAAAAAAAAAAAAAATGTTGGAGTTTTGAAGAGGTAAAAAAAAAAAAAAAAAAAAAATTGTGGAGTTTTGAAGAGGTAAAAGAAAAATAAAAAAAAATTGTGGAGTTTTGAAGAGGTAAAAAAAGGAACAAAAAATCAATGTTGGAGTTTTGAAGAGGTAAAAAAAAAAAGTTGGAGTTTTGAAGAGGTAAAAAAAAAAAAAAAAAAGTTGGAGTTTTGAAGAGGTAAAAAAAAAAAAAAGTTGTAGTTTTGAAGAGGTAAAAAAAAAAAAAAAAAAAAATTGTGGAGTTTTGAAGAGGTAAAAAAAAAAAGAAAAGTTGGAGTTTTGAAGAGGTAAAAAAAAAATAAAATAAATGAGTTTTGAAGAGGTAAAAAAAAAAAAAAAAAAAAAAATTGTGGAGTTTTGAAGAGGTAAAAAAAGGAACAAAAAATCAATGTTGGAGTTTTGAAGAGGTAAAAAAAAAAAAAAAAGTTGGAGTTTTGAAGAGGTAAAAAAAAAAAAAAAGTTGGAGTTTTGAAGAGGTAAAAAAAAAAAAAAAAAATTGGAGTTTTGAAGAGGTAAAAAAAAAAAAAAAATTTGGAGTTTTGAAGAGGTAAAAAAAGGAACAAAAAATCAATGTTGGAGTTTTGAAGAGGTAAAAAAAAAAAAAAAAAAATTGAGTTTTGAAGAGGTAAAAAAAAAAAAAGTTGGAGTTTTGAAGAGGTAAAAAAAGGAACAAAAAATCAATGTTGGAGTTTTGAAGAGGTAAAAAAAAAAAAAAAAAAGTTGGAGTTTTGAAGAGGTAAAATAAAAAAAAAGTTGGAGTTTTGAAGAGGTAAAAAAAAAAAAAAAAAAAAAAATTGTAGAGTTTTGAAGAGGTAAAAAAAAAAAAAAAAGTTGGAGTTTTGAAGAGGTAAAAAAAAAAAAAAAAAGTTGGAGTTTTGAAGAGGTAAAATAAAAAAAAAGGTGGAGTTTTGAAGAGGTAAAAAAAAAAAATAAAAAAAAAATTGTAGAGTTTTGAAGAGGTAAAAAAAAAAAAAAAAGTTGGAGTTTTGAAGAGGTTAAAAAAAAAATAAAAAAATTTGGAGTTTTGAAGAGGTAAAAAAAAAAAAAGTTGGAGTTTTGAAGAGGTAAAAAAAAAAAAAAAAATTTGGAGTTTTGAAGAGGTAAAAAAAAATAAAATAAAATTTGGAGTTTTGAAGAGGTAAAAAAAGGAACAAAAAATCAATGTTGGAGTTTTGAAGAGGTAAAAAAAAAAAAAAAAAAAATTGAGTTTTGAAGAGGTAAAAAAAAAAAAAAAAGTTGGAGTTTTGAAGAGGTAAAAAAAAAAAAAAAAGTTGGAGTTTTGAAGAGGTAAAAAAAAATTGGAGTTTTGAAGAGGTAAAAAAAAAAAAAAAAATTGGAGTTTTGAAGAGGTAAAAAAAGGAACAAAAAATCAATGTTGGAGTTTTGAAGAGGTAAAAAAAAAAAAAAAAAAAATTGAGTTTTGAAGAGGTAAAAAAAAAAAAAGTTGGAGTTTTGAAGAGGTAAAAAAAGGAACAAAAAATCAATGTTGGAGTTTTGAAGAGGTAAAAAAAAAAAAAAAAAAGTTGGAGTTTTGAATAGGTAAAATAAAAAAAAAGTTGGAGTTTTGAAGAGGTAAAAAAAAAAAAAAAAAAAAAATTGTAGAGTTTTGAAGAGGTAAAAAAAAAAAAAAAAGTTGGAGTTTTGAAGAGGTTAAAAAAAAAAAAATAAAATTTGGAGTTTTGAAGAGGTAAAAAAAAAAAAAGTTGGAGTTTTGAAGAGGTAAAAAAAAAAAAAAAAATTTGGAGTTTTGAAGAGGTAAAAAAAAATAAAATAAAATTTGGAGTTTTGAAGAGGTAAAAAAAGGAACAAAAAATCAATGTTGGAGTTTTGAAGAGGTAAAAAAAAAAAAAAAAAAAATTGAGTTTTGAAGAGGTAAAAAAAAAAAAAGTTGGAGTTTTGAAGAGGTAAAAAAAGGAACAAAAAATCAATGTTGGAGTTTTGAAGAGGTAAAAAAAAAAAAAAAAAAGTTGGAGTTTTGAAGAGGTAAAATAAAAAAAAAGTTGGAGTTTTGAAGAGGTAAAAAAAAAAAAAAAAAAAAAATTGTAGAGTTTTGAAGAGGTAAAAAAAAAAAAAAAAGTTGGAGTTTTGAAGAGGTTAAAAAAAAAATAAAAAAATTTGGAGTTTTGAAGAGGTAAAAAAAAAAAAAGTTGGAGTTTTGAAGAGGTAAAAAAAAAAAAAAAAAATTTGGAGTTTTGAAGAGGTAAAAAAAAATAAAATAAAATTTGGAGTTTTGAAGAGGTAAAAAAAGGAACAAAAAATCAATGTTGGAGTTTTGAAGAGGTAAAAAAAAAAAAAAAAAAATTGAGTTTTGAAGAGGTAAAAAAAAAAAATAAAGTTGGAGTTTTGAAGAGGTAAAAAAAAAAAAAGTTGGAGTTTTGAAGAGGTAAAAAAAAAAAAAAAAAAAAATTGTGGAGTTTTGAAGAGGTAAAAAAAAAAAAAAGTTGGAGTTTTGAAGAGGTAAAAAAAAAAAAAAAAATTGAGTTTTGAAGAGGTAAAAAAAAAAAATATTTGGAGTTTTGAAGAGGTAAAAAAAGGAACAAAAAATCAATGTTGGAGTTTTGAAGAGGTAAAAAAAAAATTTAAAAAAATTGAGTTTTGAAGAGATAAAAAAAGGAACAAAAAATCAATGTTGGAGTTTTGAAGAGGTAAAAAAAAAAAAAAAGTTGGAGTTTTGAAGAGGTAAAAAAAGGAACAAAAAATCAATGTTGGAGTTTTGAAGAGGTAAAAAAAAAAAAAATGGAGTTTTGAAGAGGTAAAAAAAAAAAAAAAAAAAAAATGTGGAGTTTTGAAGAGGTAAAAAAAGGAACAAAAAATCAATGTTGGAGTTTTGAAGAGGTAAAAAAAAAAAAAAATGTTGGAGTTTTGAAGAGGTAAAAAAAAAAAAAAAAAAAAAATTGTAGAGATTTGAAGAGGTAAAAAAAGGAACAAAAAATCAATGTTGGAGTTTTGAAGAGGTAAAAAAAAAAAAAAAGTTGGAGTTTTGAAGAGGTAAAAAAAGGAACAAAAAATCAATGTTGGAGTTTTGAAGAGGTAAAAAAAAAAAAAATGATGGAGTTTTGAAGAGGTAAAAAAAAAAAAAAAAAAATTGTAGAGTTTTGAAGAGGTAAAAAAAAATAAAAAGTTGGAGTTTTGAAGAGGTAAAAAAAAAAAATAAAAAAAAATGTGGAGTTTTGAAGAGGTAAAAAAAGGAACAAAAAATCAATGTTGGAGTTTTGAAGAGGTAAAAAAAAAAAAAAATGTTGGAGTTTTGAAGAGGTAAAAAAAAAAAAAAAAAAAAATTGTAGAGATTTGAAGAGGTAAAAAAAAAAAAAATGTTGGAGTTTTGAAGAGGTAAAAAAAAAAATTTAAAAAAATTGAGTTTTGAAGAGGTAAAAAAAGGAACAAAAAATCAATGTTGGAGTTTTGAAGAGGTAAAAAAAAAAAAAAAAAAATTGTGGAGTTTTGAAGAGGTAAAAAAAGGAACAAAAAATCAATGTTGGAGTTTTGAAGAGGTAAAAAAAAAAAAAAAAAAAGTTGGAGTTTTGAAGAGGTAAAAAAAGGAACAAAAAATCAATGTTGGAGTTTTGAAGAGGTAAAAAAAAAAAAAAAAAAAGTTGGAGTTTTGAAGAGGTAAAAAAAAAAAAAGTTGGAGTTTTGAAGAGGTAAAAAAAAAAAAAAAATTTGGAGTTTTGAAGAGGTAAAAAAAAAAAAAAAAATTGGAGTTTTGAAGAGGTAAAAAAAAAAAAAAAAGTTGGAGTTTTGAAGAGGTAAAAAAAGGAACAAAAAATCAATGTTGGAGTTTTGAAGAGGTAAAAAAAAAAAAAAAAAAGTTGGAGTTTTGAAGAGGTAAAATAAAAAAAAAGTTGGAGTTTTGAAGAGGTAAAAAAAAAAAAAAAAAAAAAATTGTAGAGTTTTGAAGAGGTAAAAAAAAAAAAAAAAAAGTTGGAGTTTTGAAGAGGTAAAATAAAAAAAAAGTTGGAGTTTTGAAGAGGTAAAAAAAGGAACAAAAAATCAATGTTGGAGTTTTGAAGAGGTAAAAAAAAAAAAAAAAAAGTTGGAGTTTTGAAGAGGTAAAAAAAGGAACAAAAAATCAATGTTGGAGTTTTGAAGAGGTAAAAAAAAAAAAAAAAAAGTTGGAGTTTTGAAGAGGTAAAAAAAAAAAAAGTTGGAGTTTTGAAGAGGTAAAAAAAAAAAAAAAATTTGGAGTTTTGAAGAGGTAAAAAAAAAAAAAAAAGTTGGAGTTTTGAAGAGGTAAAAAAAAAAAAAAAAGTTGGAGTTTTGAAGAGGTAAAAAAAAAAAAAAAAGTTGGAGTTTTGAAGAGGTAAAAAAAAAAAAAAAAGTTGGAGTTTTGAAGAGGTAAAAAAAAAAAAAAAAAATTGGAGTTTTGAAGAGGTAAAAAAAAAAAAAAAATTTGGAGTTTTGAAGAGGTAAAAAAAGGAACAAAAAATCAATGTTGGAGTTTTGAAGAGGTAAAAAAAAAATAAAAAAAAATTGAGTTTTGAAGAGGTAAAAAAAAAAAAAGTTGGAGTTTTGAAGAGGTAAAAAAAGGAACAAAAAATCAATGTTGGAGTTTTGAAGAGGTAAAATAAAAAAAAAGTTGGAGTTTTGAAGAGGTAAAAAAAAAAAAAAAAAAATTTGGAGTTTTGAAGAGGTAAAAAAAAATAAAATAAAATTTGGAGTTTTGAAGAGGTAAAAAAAGGAACAAAAAATCAATGTTGGAGTTTTGAAGAGGTAAAATAAAAAAAAAGTTGGAGTTTTGAAGAGGTAAAAAAAAAAAAAAAAAATTTGGAGTTTTGAAGAGGTAAAAAAAAAAAAAAAAAATTTGGAGTTTTGAAGAGGTAAAAAAAAAAAAGTTGGAGTTTTGAAGAGGTAAAAAAAAAAAAAAAAAAATTTGGAGTTTTGAAGAGGTAAAAAAAAATAAAATAAAATTTGGAGTTTTGAAGAGGTAAAAAAAGGAACAAAAAATCAATGTTGGAGTTTTGAAGAGGTAAAAAAAAAAAAAAAAAAAATTGAGTTTTGAAGAGGTAAAAAAAAAAAAGTTGGAGTTTTGAAGAGGTAAAAAAAGGAACAAAAAATCAATGTTGGAGTTTTGAAGAGGTAAAAAAAAAAAAAAAAAAGTTTGAGTTTTGAAGAGGTAAAATAAAAAAAAAGTTGGAGTTTTGAAGAGGTAAAAAAAAAAAAAAAAAAAAAATTGTAGAGTTTTGAAGAGGTAAAAAAAAAAAAAAAAGTTGGAGTTTTGAAGAGGTTAAAAAAAAAATAAAAAAATTTGGAGTTTTGAAGAGGTAAAAAAAAAAAAAGTTGGAGTTTTGAAGAGGTAAAAAAAAAAAAAAAAATTTGGAGTTTTGAAGAGATAAAAAAAAATAAAATAAAATTTGGAGTTTTGAAGAGGTAAAAAAGGAACAAAAAATCAATGTTGGAGTTTTGAAGAGGTAAAAAAAAAAAAAAAAAAAGTTGGAGTTTTGAAGAGGTAAAAAAAAAAAAAAGTTGGAGTTTTGAAGAGGTAAAAAAAAAAAAAAAGTTGGAGTTTTGAAGAGGTAAAAAAAAAATAAAAATTTAGGAGTTTTGAAGAGGTAAAAAAATAAAAAAAAATTGAGTTTTGAAGAGGTAAAAAAAGGAACAAAAAATCAATGTTGGAGTTTTGAAGAGGTAAAAAAAAAAAAAAAAAAGTTGGAGTTTTGAAGAGGTAAAATAAAAAAAAAAAAAATTTGGAGTTTTGAAGAGGTAAAAAAAAAAAAAAGTTGGAGTTTTGAAGAGGTAAAAAAAAAAAAAAAAAGAGTTTTGAAGAGGTAAAAAAAAAAAAAAAAAAATATTTGGAGTTTTGAAGAGGTAAAAAAAGGAACAAAAAATCAATGTTGGAGTTTTGAAGAGGTAAAAAAAAAAAAAAAAAAAATTGAGTTTTGAAGAGGTAAAAAAAGGAACAAAAAATCAATGTTGGAGTTTTGAAGAGGTAAAAAAAAAAAAAAATGGAGTTTTGAAGAGGTAAAAAAAAAAAAAAAAAAAATTGTAGAGTTTTGAAGAGGTAAAAAAAAAAAAAAAATGGAGTTTTGAAGAGGTAAAAAAAAAAAAAAAAAAATTGTAGAGTTTTGAAGAGGTAAAAAAAAAAAAAAAATTGAGTTTTGAAGAGGTAAAAAAAAATAAATAAAAAAAAATGTGGAGTTTTGAAGAGGTAAAAAAAGGAACAAAAAATCAATGTTGGAGTTTTGAAGAGGTAAAAAAAAAAAAAAAAAAAAATTGTAGAGATTTGAAGAGGTAAAAAAAAAAAATGTTGGAGTTTTGAAGAGGTAAAAAAAAAAAAAAAAAAAAATTGAGTTTTGAAGAGGTAAAAAAAAAAAAAAAAAAAAATTTGGAGTTTTGAAGAGGTAAAAAAAGGAACAAAAAATCAATGTTGGAGTTTTGAAGAGGTAAAATAAAAAAAAAGTTGGAGTTTTGAAGAGGTAAAAAAAAAAAAAAAAAAAAAAATTGTAGAGTTTTGAAGAGGTAAAAAAAAAAAAAAAGTTGGAGTTTTGAAGAGGTTAAAAAAAAAATAAAAAAATTTGGAGTTTTGAAGAGGTAAAAAAAAAAAAAGTTGGAGTTTTGAAGAGGTTAAAAAAAAAATAAAAAAATTTGGAGTTTTGAAGAGGTAAAAAAAAATAAAATAAAATTTGGAGTTTTGAAGAGGTAAAAAAAGGAACAAAAAATCAATGTTGGAGTTTTGAAGAGGTAAAAAAAAATAAAATAAAATTTGGAGTTTTGAAGAGGTAAAAAAAGGAACAAAAAATCAATGTTGGAGTTTTGAAGAGGTAAAAAAAAAAAAAAAAAAAAAATGAGTTTTGAAGAGGTAAAAAAAAAAAAAGTTGGAGTTTTGAAGAGGTAAAAAAAAAAAAAAGTTGGAGTTTTGAAGAGGTAAAAAAAAAAAAAAAGTTGGAGTTTTGAAGAGGTAAAAAAAAAAAAAGTTGGAGTTTTGAAGAGGTAAAAAAAAAAAAAAAAAAAATTGTGGAGTTTTGAAGAGGTAAAAAAAAAAAAAAATTGGAGTTTTGAAGAGGTAAAAAAAAAAAAAAAAATTGAGTTTTGAAGAGGTAAAAAAAAAAAAAAAAAAATATTTGGAGTTTTGAAGAGGTAAAAAAAAAAATTAAAAAAAATTGAGTTTTGAAGAGGTAAAAAAAGGAACAAAAAATCAATGTTGGAGTTTTGAAGAGGTAAAAAAAAAAAAAAAGTTGGAGTTTTGAAGAGGTAAAAAAAGGAACAAAAAATCAATGTTGGAGTTTTGAAGAGGTAAAAAAAAAAAAATGGAGTTTTGAAGAGGTAAAAAAAAAAAAAAAAAAATTGTAGAGTTTTGAAGAGGTAAAAAAAATAAAAAGTTGGAGTTTTGAAGAGGTAAAAAAAAAAAATAAAAAAAAATGTGGAGTTTTGAAGAGGTAAAAAAAGGAACAAAAAATCAATGTTGGAGTTTTGAAGAGGTAAAAAAAAAAAAAAATGTTGGAGTTTTGAAGAGGTAAAAAAAAAAAAAAAAAAAAAATTGTAGAGATTTGAAGAGGTAAAAAAAAAAAATTTTGGAGTTTTGAAGAGGTAAAAAAAAAAAAAAAAAAAAATTGAGTTTTGAAGAGGTAAAAAAAAAAAAAAAAAAAAATTTGGAGTTTTGAAGAGGTAAAAAAAGGAACAAAAAATCAATGTTGGAGTTTTGAAGAGATAAAAAAATTTTTTAAAAAAAATCAGTTTTGAAGAGGTAAAAAAAGGAACAAAAAATCAATGGAGTTTTGAAGAGGTAAAAAAAAAAAAAAATGTTGGAGTTTTGAAGAGGTAAAAAAAAAAATAAAAAATTGTGGAGTTTTGAAGAGGTAAAAAAAAAAAATTTGGAGTATTGAAGAGGTAAAAAAAATAAATAAAAAAAAATGTGGAGTTTTGAAGAGGTAAAAAAAAAAAAAAAAAAAAGTTGGAGTTTTGAAGAGGTAAAAAAAATATATAAAAAAAATTGTGGAGTTTTGAAGAGGTAAAAAAAAATAAAATTTGGAGTATTGAAGAGGTAAAAAAAATAAATAAAAAAAATTGTGGAGTTTTGAAGAGGTAAAAAAAAAAAAAAAAAAAAAGTTGGAGTTTTGAAGAGGTAAAAAAAATATATAAAAAAAAAGGTGGAGTTTTGAAGAGGTAAAAAAAAAAAAAATTTGGAGTATTGAAGAGGTAAAAAAAATAAATAAAAAAAATGTGGAGTTTTGAAGAGGTAAAAAAAAAAAAAAAGTTGGAGTTTTGAAGAGGTAAAAAAAAAAAAAAAATTTAGGAGTTTTGAAGAGGTAAAAAAAGGAACAAAAAATCAATGTTGGAGTTTTGAAGAGGTAAAAAAAAAATAAAAAAAAATTGAGTTTTGAAGAGGTAAAAAAAAAAAAAAAGTTGGAGTTTTGAAGAGGTAAAAAAAGGAACAAAAAATCAATGTTGGAGTTTTGAAGAGGTAAAAAAAAAAAAAATGTTGGAGTTTTGAAGAGGTAAAAAAAAAAAAAAAAAAATTGTAGAGTTTTGAAGAGGTAAAAAAAAATAAAAATGTTGGAGTTTTGAAGAGGTAAAAAAAAAAAAAAAAAAAATTTTAGAGTTTTGAAGAGGTAAAAAAAAATAAAAAGTTGGAGTTTTGAAGAGGTAAAAAAAAAATAAAAAAAAATTGTGGAGTTTTGAAGAGGTAAAAAAAGGAACAAAAAATCAATGTTGGAGTTTTGAAGAGGTAAAAAAAAAAAAGTTGGAGTTTTGAAGAGGTAAAAAAAAAAAAAAAAAAGTTGGAGTTTTGAAGAGGTAAAAAAAAAAAAAGTTGTAGTTTTGAAGAGGTAAAAAAAAAAAATAAAAAAAATTGGAGTTTTGAAGAGGTAAAAAAAAAAAAAAAGTTGGAGTTTTGAAGAGGTAAAAAAAAAAAAAAAGAGTTTTGAAGAGGTAAAAAAAAAAAAAAAAAATATTTGGAGTTTTGAAGAGGTAAAAAAAGGAACAAAAAATCAATGTTGGAGTTTTGAAGAGGTAAAAAAAAAAAAAAATGTTGGAGTTTTGAAGAGGTAAAAAAAAAAAAAAAAAAAAAATTGTAGAGATTTGAAGAGGTAAAAAAAAAAAATGTTGGAGTTTTGAAGAGGTAAAAAAAAAAAAAAAAAAAAATTGAGTTTTGAAGAGGTAAAAAAAAAAAAAAAAAAAAATTTGGAGTTTTGAAGAGGTAAAAAAAGGAACAAAAAATCAATGTTGGAGTTTTGAAGAGATAAAAAAATTTTTAAAAAAAAATCAGTTTTGAAGAGGTAAAAAAAGGAACAAAAAATCAATGTTGGAGTTTTGAAGAGGTAAAAAAAAAAAAAATGGAGTTTTGAAGAGGTAAAAAAAAAAAAAAAAAAATTGTAGAGTTTTGAAGAGGTAAAAAAAAAAAAAAAAAAAAATTGTAGAGATTTGAAGAGGTAAAAAAAAAAATGTTGGAGTTTTGAAGAGGTAAAAAAAAAAAAAAAAAAAAATTGAGTTTTGAAGAGGTAAAAAAAAAAAAAAAAAAAAATTGGAGTTTTGAAGAGGTAAAAAAAGGAACAAAAAATCAATGTTGGAGTTTTGAAGAGATAAAAAAAAAAAAAAAAAAAATTGAGTTTTGAAGAGGTAAAAAAAGGAACAAAAAATCAATGTTGGAGTTTTGAAGAGGTAAAAAAAAAAAAAAATGGAGTTTTGAAGAGGTAAAAAAAAAAAAAAAAAAAATTGTGGAGTTTTGAAGAGGTAAAAAAAAATAAAATTTGGAGTATTGAAGAGGTAAAAAAAATAAATAAAAAAAATTGTGGAGTTTTGAAGAGGTAAAAAAAAAAAAAAAAAAGTTGGAGTTTTGAAGAGGTAAAAAAATATATATAAAAAAAATTGTGGAGTTTTGAAGAGGTAAAAAAAAATAAAATTTGGAGTATTGAAGAGGTAAAAAAAATAAATAAAAAAAATTGTGGAGTTTTGAAGAGGTAAAAAAAAAAAAAAAAAAAAGTTGGAGTTTTGAAGAGGTAAAAAAAATATATAAAAAAATTGTGGAGTTTTGAAGAGGTAAAAAAAAATAAAATTTGGAGTATTGAAGAGGTAAAAAAAATAAATAAAAAAAATTGTGGAGTTTTGAAGAGGTAAAAAAAAATAAAAAATTTAGGAGTTTTGAAGAGGTAAAAAAAGGAACAAAAAATCAATGTTGGAGTTTTGAAGAGGTAAAAAAAAAAATAAAAAAAAATTGAGTTTTGAAGAGGTAAAAAGAAAAAAAAAGTTGGAGTTTTGAAGAGGTAAAAAAAGGAACAAAAAATCAATGTTGGAGTTTTGAAGAGGTAAAAAAAAAAAAATGTTGGAGTTTTGAAGAGGTAAAAAAAAATAAAAAAAAAATTGTGGAGTTTTGAAGAGGTAAAAGAAAAATAAAAAAAAATTGTGGAGTTTTGAAGAGGTAAAAAAAAGGAACAAAAAATCAATGTTGGAGTTTTGAAGAGGTAAAAAAAAATAAAAAAATTAGGAGTTTTGAAGAGGTAAAAAAAGGAACAAAAAATCAATGTTGGAGTTTTGAAGAGGTAAAAAAAAAAATAAAAAAAAATTGAGTTTTGAAGAGGTAAAAAGAAAAAAAAAGTTGGAGTTTTGAAGAGGTAAAAAAAGGAACAAAAAATCAATGTTGGAGTTTTGAAGAGGTAAAAAAAAAAAAAATGTTGGAGTTTTGAAGAGGTAAAAAAAAAAAAAAAAAAAAAATTGTGGAGTTTTGAAGAGGTAAAAGAAAAATAAAAAAAAATTGTGGAGTTTTGAAGAGGTAAAAAAAGGAACAAAAAATCAATGTTGGAGTTTTGAAGAGGTAAAAAAAAAAAGTTGGAGTTTTGAAGAGGTAAAAAAAAAAAAAAAAAGTTGGAGTTTTGAAGAGGTAAAAAAAAAAAAAAGTTGTAGTTTTGAAGAGGTAAAAAAAAAAAAAAAAAAAAATTGTGGAGTTTTGAAGAGGTAAAAAAAAAAAGAAAAGTTGGAGTTTTGAAGAGGTAAAAAAAAAATAAAATAAATGAGTTTTGAAGAGGTAAAAAAAAAAAAAAAAAAAAATTGTGGAGTTTTGAAGAGGTAAAAAAAGGAACAAAAAATCAATGTTGGAGTTTTGAAGAGGTAAAAAAAAAAAAAAAAGTTGGAGTTTTGAAGAGGTAAAAAAAAAAAAAAAAGTTGGAGTTTTGAAGAGGTAAAAAAAAAAAAAAAATTGGAGTTTTGAAGAGGTAAAAAAAAAAAAAAATTTGGAGTTTTGAAGAGGTAAAAAAAGGAACAAAAAATCAATGTTGGAGTTTTGAAGAGGTAAAAAAAAAAAAAAAAAAATTGAGTTTTGAAGAGGTAAAAAAAAAAAAAGTTGGAGTTTTGAAGAGGTAAAAAAAGGAACAAAAAATCAATGTTGGAGTTTTGAAGAGGTAAAAAAAAAAAAAAAAAAGTTGGAGTTTTGAAGAGGTAAAATAAAAAAAAAGTTGGAGTTTTGAAGAGGTAAAAAAAAAAAAAAAAAAAAATTGTAGAGTTTTGAAGAGGTAAAAAAAAAAAAAAAGTTGGAGTTTTGAAGAGGTAAAAAAAAAAAAAAAAAGTTGGAGTTTTGAAGAGGTAAAATAAAAAAAAAGTTGGAGTTTTGAAGAGGTAAAAAAAAAAAAAAAAAAAAAATTGTAGAGTTTTGAAGAGGTAAAAAAAAAAAAAAAAGTTGGAGTTTTGAAGAGGTTAAAAAAAAAATAAAAAAATTTGGAGTTTTGAAGAGGTAAAAAAAAAAAAAGTTGGAGTTTTGAAGAGGTAAAAAAAAAAAAAAAAATTTGGAGTTTTGAAGAGGTAAAAAAAAATAAAATAAAATTTGGAGTTTTGAAGAGGTAAAAAAAGGAACAAAAAATCAATGTTGGAGTTTTGAAGAGGTAAAAAAAAAAAAAAAAAAATTGAGTTTTGAAGAGGTAAAAAAAAAAAAAAAGTTGGAGTTTTGAAGAGGTAAAAAAAAAAAAAAAAGTTGGAGTTTTGAAGAGGTAAAAAAAAATTGGAGTTTTGAAGAGGTAAAAAAAAAAAAAAAATTTGGAGTTTTGAAGAGGTAAAAAAAGGAACAAAAAATCAATGTTGGAGTTTTGAAGAGGTAAAAAAAAAAAAAAAAAAATTGAGTTTTGAAGAGGTAAAAAAAAAAAAAGTTGGAGTTTTGAAGAGGTAAAAAAAGGAACAAAAAATCAATGTTGGAGTTTTGAAGAGGTAAAAAAAAAAAAAAAAAAAGTTGGAGTTTTGAATAGGTAAAATAAAAAAAAAGTTGGAGTTTTGAAGAGGTAAAAAAAAAAAAAAAAAAAAATTGTAGAGTTTTGAAGAGGTAAAAAAAAAAAAAAAAGTTGGAGTTTTGAAGAGGTTAAAAAAAAAAAAAATAAAATTTGGAGTTTTGAAGAGGTAAAAAAAAAAAAAGTTGGAGTTTTGAAGAGGTAAAAAAAAAAAAAAAAATTTGGAGTTTTGAAGAGGTAAAAAAAAATAAAATAAAATTTGGAGTTTTGAAGAGGTAAAAAAAGGAACAAAAAATCAATGTTGGAGTTTTGAAGAGGTAAAAAAAAAAAAAAAAAAAATTGAGTTTTGAAGAGGTAAAAAAAAAAAAAGTTGGAGTTTTGAAGAGGTAAAAAAAGGAACAAAAAATCAATGTTGGAGTTTTGAAGAGGTAAAAAAAAAAAAAAAAAAGTTGGAGTTTTGAAGAGGTAAAATAAAAAAAAAGTTGGAGTTTTGAAGAGGTAAAAAAAAAAAAAAAAAAAAAATTGTAGAGTTTTGAAGAGGTAAAAAAAAAAAAAAAAGTTGGAGTTTTGAAGAGGTTAAAAAAAAAATAAAAAAATTTGGAGTTTTGAAGAGGTAAAAAAAAAAAAAGTTGGAGTTTTGAAGAGGTAAAAAAAAAAAAAAAAATTTGGAGTTTTGAAGAGGTAAAAAAAAATAAAATAAAATTTGGAGTTTTGAAGAGGTAAAAAAAGGAACAAAAAATCAATGTTGGAGTTTTGAAGAGGTAAAAAAAAAAAAAAAAAAATTGAGTTTTGAAGAGGTAAAAAAAAAAAATAAAGTTGGAGTTTTGAAGAGGTAAAAAAAAAAAAAGTTGGAGTTTTGAAGAGGTAAAAAAAAAAAAAAAAAAAATTGTGGAGTTTTGAAGAGGTAAAAAAAAAAAAAGTTGGAGTTTTGAAGAGGTAAAAAAAAAAAAAAAAATTGAGTTTTGAAGAGGTAAAAAAAAAAAATATTTGGAATTTGAAGAGGTAAAAAAAGGAACAAAAAATCAATGTTGGAGTTTTGAAGAGGTAAAAAAAAAATTAAAAAAATTGAGTTTTGAAGAGGTAAAAAAGGAACAAAAAATCAATGTTGGAGTTTTGAAGAGGTAAAAAAAAAAAAAAAAAGTTGGAGTTTTGAAGAGGTAAAAAAAGGAACAAAAAATCAATGTTGGAGTTTTGAAGAGGTAAAAAAAAAAAAAATGATGGAGTTTTGAAGAGGTAAAAAAAAAAAAAAAAAAAATGTGGAGTTTTGAAGAGGTAAAAAAAGGAACAAAAAATCAATGTTGGAGTTTTGAAGAGGTAAAAAAAAAAAAAATGATGGAGTTTTGAAGAGGTAAAAAAAAAAAAAAAAAAAAAATGTGGAGTTTTGAAGAGGTAAAAAAAGGAACAAAAAATCAATGTTGGAGTTTTGAAGAGGTAAAAAAAAAAAAATGATGGAGTTTTGAAGAGGTAAAAAAAAAAAAAAAAATTGTACAGTTTTGAAGAGGTAAAAAAAAATAAAAAGTTGGAGTTTTGAAGAGGTAAAAAAAAAAATAAAAAAAAATGTGGAGTTTTGAAGAGGTAAAAAAAGGAACAAAAAATCAATGTTGGAGTTTTGAAGAGGTAAAAAAAAAAAAAAATGTTGGAGTTTTGAAGAGGTAAAAAAAAAAAAAAAAAAAAAATTGTAGAGATTTGAAGAGGTAAAAAAAAAAAAAAATGTTGGAGTTTTGAAGAGGTAAAAAAAAAAATTTAAAAAAATTGAGTTTTGAAGAGGTAAAAAAAGGAACAAAAAATCAATGTTGGAGTTTTGAAGAGGTAAAAAAAAAAAAAAAAAAATTGTGGAGTTTTGAAGAGGTAAAAAAAGGAACAAAAAATCAATGTTGGAGTTTTGAAGAGGTAAAAAAAAAAAAAAAAAAAGTTGGAGTTTTGAAGAGGTAAAAAAAGGAACAAAAAATCAATGTTGGAGTTTTGAAGAGGTAAAAAAAAAAAAAAAAAAGTTGGAGTTTTGAAGAGGTAAAAAAAAAAAAAGTTGGAGTTTTGAAGAGGTAAAAAAAAAAAAAAAATTTGGAGTTTTGAAGAGG